>NC_041398.2:74523931-74823931 GCF_900747795.2 Erpetoichthys calabaricus | reverse complement strand
ACCATGGGTGAAAAGGTCGCAGACAAGCATGTAAGCTGCAAGTGTGTCCATGGGCGGTGATGCCGACACAATGGTGGTGCTCAGTCACTTGTAGAAGAACAGTGGCAGATGAAGTGCTGATTAGTAAAAAGAAATGCAAGGGTCCAAAGAGAGTTCAGAAAAGGTTCACCTAAGCAGAATCCTGGAAAGATGACTGGATCATGAATCTGTTCCATGTGAGGACATGTACGCACATGCATGAGTAAATGTTCATGAATATTCATAACCCATGTTACAGGAGTTGTGATTGAATGCAGCAGTGCAAGTGTGATGCCATATGAGCCTATGGGTGGATTTGACAGAGTTATCCAACCCAGATTGGCTGCTGAAATCCCCCAAGGATATACAATAACATAACAAGGGCTAGATGAAGGGAGTTATCGTCTTCTGTCGGTGTGGTGTGTCTGTTGGCTGAAGCAAAGTGACTTTCTGTAAGCTCCATAATAGGAGAAGAAGGTGGTGCAGTGTCTGAGGTTAAGTCCACTAATTTATAATTGACGTAAAGACAAGGACCTGGTATGGTAAGCCGCTGCAGGTGCAATAGGAAATTTGATCTATTTGCTAAGAGTCTTCAGAAAGTTCCATGATGTGAAAGAAAATATAGGAGTACTTGCAGAGGAAAGTCTTCCTAAGGTACAGAGAATGGGAGGCACAATCGTGAACTGGTGGTGTGACCTAATCGCTATCGTATAGTGCTTTATGGAGTCTCTATACTGTGAGAAATTTTGGGGAGAGTAAAGAGTGGATAGAACTTGTGACTCTCTCCTTTATGTTTATTTATTTTCGCACCTTGTTTTTTGATTGTGTCTATGCACAAGAACTGATTTTCAAATCATTTATTGCTTGGCACAAAACTGCATTTTGGTACATGTGTAATAAACAGCTTTCATATCTTTTTCAATAAGTTTTTTGTGTGTGTCTCTCTATTCTCACTCAGGTCACTCAGGTATGACTACAGATGCACGTAGTCTGAGCCATAAGCAAAGGTGCAATTGCACAGAGGTATTACACCAGGTAATTCATCTCTCTTTTTCAGACTAACAGGTGAGAGATCTGTGGTGACCTTGTGGCGCTCAAGGTTCACCCTGCACTTCCATACGTCTGGTCCTAACACCTGGTGATGGAGCTTTAACAGATCTGGTTACCTGCTTTAGGCTTGAAGCCCCTGCTTATCCATCAATGAAACCACTAGACTGACACCCACCAGAATCTCTGATAGCAGAAAAACACAAGAATCAAAACCAAATTAATATTAAAAAGTTTTATTGTATTTATTTAAAAAAAAGCAAACACTAAATATAATGTAAATGTCTATTTATTTATAGAGAACATTTTAAACAACTTCAGTAATGCTGTAGCCAAAGTGCTCTACAATAAAGTATACAATTAACATAAATAAAATAAATTGGATAATAGATAGTAAAACACAATATAAACCAGGAGTAAATTGAAAACAAACAAATGACTATGAGGAAGGAACCATCAGTATCACAGAAGGCTAGAGAATGGAAATGGGTCTTCAGTCTAGTTTTAAACAGTTCAATTGAAGGAGACTCCTTAATGTAAATAGGTAAAGAGTTCCACAGACGAGGTGCAGCAGCTGCAAAAGCTCTGTCCCCCTTAGATTTGCATTTAGTACGAGGGACCACAAGAGACAATTGAACAGTAGATCTACGCTATCTGGATGGCTGGTGTATAACACACTATTCAGATAAATAAGTTGGAGCATACCCATGTACTGATTTTAAAACCAGAAGCAAAAATTCAAAATCAAATCTGAAACTAGCAGACAGCCTGTGTAAAGAGCCTAAAATTGGAGATACAGAATCAAACTTTCTGTCCAGACCAAAAAATGGGCAGCATTCTGGACCAACTGCAACTTCTGTATCAGGGATTTACTGATACCAGAATACAATGAGTTGCAGTAATCAAGCCGAGGAAAAAATAAAAGCATGAATAACTTTCTTAAGATCACTAAGGGATAAAAAAAAGGGTTGACCTTGTCTAAAAGACGAAGCTAGAAAAAGCTACTCTTGACCACAAAATGTATCACTTTATTAATTTGAGTTTCTCAAAAGAGATGTTACTAACAAAAATAACCCCAAGATTCTGAACATGAGGTGTGCAAAAGTCTGCGAAAGAGCCAAGGATCGAGAAAATTGTCAGCTATTCAAGATCTTAGTTCTACAAGACAATTGTGCAGCCAATTCATGAAAGAGTTACACACAGGAATATAGACCTGCATGTCATCAGCATAACAATGAAAAGAAGCATTACACTTCCTAAAATGATATACAGAAAGTGAAATTGTACCCAGAATGAATCTCTGAGGAACACCACATTTAACAGGAGCAGTAGATGAAAAAGAGGAAATTGAACGTGACTGAAAAGTGTCTATCAGTAAGATATGACCTGAAGCAATTAAGAGTTGCCCCTTTAAGCCCCACCAGATGCTCAAGCCGCAACAGTAAGATCTCATGATCAATACTGTCAAAAGCTGCAGAAAGGTCTAGGAGGACAAGGACTGCTGTGCCACCTGAGTCAGTAATGAGAGAGATATCATTAAACACTTTCAGGAGGGCCGTCTCAACACCATGATAACACCTAAAGCCAGATTGGCAGATCTAAAATTAATTACTGGAGTTAAAATGGTCAACCAACTGATTATAAATAATTCTTTCTAATATTTTAGCCAAAAATGGCAATTGGAAACTCATGCCAAAATTAGTTAATACACAAGGATCTAATTCTGCCTTTTTAAGACAGGGTCACATCACTGCATGTTTAAAAAATGAGGGCACAACCCCCTCACTAATAGATCCATTTATAACAGCCAACAATGCTGGACCCAAGATATCAAAAGCTTCCAGTAAGAGGTGTGATGGAACAAGATAAAGAGGACAAAAAGGAAGTCTAAATGTGTCAATAGTACTTTTTAGCTAAGAAAGTGAAACAATATCAAAGGATTTCAAAACAATGCCATGATTAAGAACAGGAAGAACATAACCTGTTTGAACAGTACCAGTGTAGATAGCATCAATTTTGCTGACAAAGAATGAAAGAAACTGCTCACATGCATGAATAGTACTATTTAATCCTGTCTCTGAATGGGGTTAAATAGCTGCATTAACTGCATTAAATAAGACCTTGGGTTTATTAGAATGAGAAGATACCAAATGTGAGAACTAATCACAGTTACATTTAATAACTGCTTCCTAGAAGTTGAACAGAAAAGTCCTAAAAATATGTTTAGATATAGTCAGCCTATCTTTCTTCCACCACTGTTCAGCAATCCTGCAGGCATGGTGCTGCTGCTGTGTGGTGTCATTAAGCCATGGAGCAGGTCTGACTTTTTTACATTGTATTTTGAGGGGAGCAATAGAGTCTAAAACTATTTTATATGATGAATTTAAAGCTAAGATAGAATCATCAATATTATTGCACTGGCCTTGTAGATGAAAACTAGAAAACATTGTTTTAAAATCAGATATAATAAGCTATGTAATTTCCAACCTATTAACATTATTAGTCATATATAAACGAAAGACCTGTGTGTGTGTGTGTGTGTGTGTGTGTGTGTGTGTGTGTGTGTGTGTGTTGAGCAGTCTGCTCTGCTCATGTTCAACCATAAACACTAGATGGCACATGCATACACTTTTACATTTTTTCGGTGCTTGCATGCACCTCACTTGTCCTCACAGGTGGCGCAGTGGCACCTGCAGTAAGGAGACTGTGGGAGATTGTGGGTTTGCCTGTGTGGATAGCGCTTTGAGTACTGAGAAAAGTGCTATATAAATGTCATTAATTATTATTATTCTCACTATGAAAGACCTTTGTGCAGCAAATGCCAACGAGCAGCAATGATGTTGTGCTAATGACACAGATGAGGAGACATAATGTCAAAAGGACGCAAACGCCGCAGCTCAATAACAGGCAAGAGAAACACCTCAGCCACGGAGGACAAGGCTTGAAGTTTTCACTAAAAACATTGTCTACCTTGAGATATTTTCTCGAGACAAAGATTAATAGGACTCATATGCCAGCGATACGGCTAAGATATGGAATCGCCAGTGTCTCCTTACAAAAGCCAGTGGGGCAGCAAGCACAAGGTGGGTCCAAGTCCACTGCACAGTGTAATTCTTAAGAGTTAGCTGACACCTCTCCAAGTTCACGAATATAGTAAAACTGCAAGGGAGTCTTTCAGTTGTTTTTTGTTCCAAACATCACACGCAGTTAGTAATCTCTATAATATAGTTAAAATGTAAGATACAAAATGAATATGTTTAAAATAATTAAGCAATTATATTATTAAATTCCTTGAAAAGCATAAGTTAAAAATAATGTTTTTACATTTAAGAATTTTTATGGAATTCTGAATGTTTATTATGCACATAAATATTTGTATTATAATTGTTAATTGATAAATA
The DNA here is from genome assembly GCF_900747795.2 of Erpetoichthys calabaricus. NCBI lineage: Eukaryota > Metazoa > Chordata > Cladistia > Polypteriformes > Polypteridae > Erpetoichthys > Erpetoichthys calabaricus. The sequence goes on along the minus strand of NC_041398.2, from coordinate 74,819,465 downwards.
AAGAAAAGTTGTAATGTTAAAGGCAATGTCATATACAGTAATTGGTAACTGATGTTCACAAAAATATGAAACGTTTGACAAAACTGAGAAAAGCCCATTCAGTCCTCCTAGTTCGTTGGGTTAGCTAATGGCTGTTCATCTCCTGTGGATAATTTTTAAAAACTATTGAAGCATTTGCTTTAACTAAATGACTCAATAGTTGGTCCCAGATTCCTGCAGGACTCTTTATGTGAAGAACTGCTTCCTGTTTTCTACCTTGAACTCCTTACGTTTGAAAAAGTTTAACAAGTTTAATTTAACAGAAAGAATTCTGATAGATAAGTTTTATCAATGTCTTTGAGAATTCCGAAGATCTGGAACAAGTCTCCACGTGCTCATCTCTGTTCAACAGTAAAAAGATGAATAACTTTTAGCCTATCAGAGCAGGACATGCTCTTTCAGAGTGACCACTGTTCTGTAGATGTAAATAGACTGTGTCAGCGCTGGTTTGAGCGAGGAGTCAAGTAGGCCATTTACGTGAAAAAGGAATGACCATCTCTGAACTGAGAAGGGGGCCTAAGGGTACATCTTTCACCATCTTACAATGCTGTGATTCCAACCACTCCCCAACTTTCTGTGAATGGTACTCATGGCCATTGATCAATGGACAATTTGCATATCATTGATCACACGGCCCATTGTTAGTCAATGGTGCTAGTTTTGGTCATTATGCAAAGGTACTGTTTATAAGGCTGGAGAAACCTGCAGTCAACTGTGACTAAGGAAGTCACTGAGTGATGAAATGTATCGGAAAAAAAAACTATGTCCTGATGAACAGAATCAACTTTCTAGACCTTTATGGTTTATGTTTCTATGCAATATGGTTATACAGTATATTAGTGGCCTTCTTCAATTTAATACAACTCAGTTTACTTTTATTAAACACACTTCCACTTAAGGGATCAGTGTGCAATACAATAATTACAAATTTAGTATGGCTAAAAGATTTACAGTATAAACACAAAACATAATGTTGAAATATAAACAGACAAACATGCAATAGCTGTAGGAAAATGTGTAGCACATATGTTTATATTTATAATTATATATAATGAGAAGTCCAAAACCTGCTGAATCCAAGTCTGGGATGGAAGAGCCTGGAACCTGTCCCAGTAGAAACAGGTCGAACAGTCCTACAATAGATCTTTCAACATGTTCAGTAATTAATGATGCTTTAAAACTGACAAACTGCAGTATAAAAGCTGAACAATATACGGCTAGCAATTAGGTGAGTAAAAAAAAATATTACAGTAGAATCAACCAATACAGCCTGGTATATAGGAAATGAGAATCTATAGAGTATTTCTATTATAATAAAAGTAGTGTGAAGCCAAACAAAATGACACCTTTTATTAGCTAATTAAAAAGATTACAATATGCAAGCTTTCAAGGCAACTCAGGCCACTTCTTCATTACATCTTGCCTGAGGAAGGTGCCTGAGTTCCCCCGAAAGCTTGCATATTGTAATCTTTTAGTTAGCCAATGAAAGGTGTCATTTTCTTGACTTCTCATTACATTCATAATGGCTAACACAGTACAACACCCTGCTATTATAATAAAATAAAACATTATTATATATATATATATATATATATATATATATATATATATATATATATATATATATATATATATATACAGTGGTGTGAAAAACTATTTGCCCCCTTCCTGATTTCTTATTCTTTTGCATGTTTGTCACACAAAATGTTTCTGATCATCAAACACATTTAACCATTAGTCAAATATAACACAAGTAAACACAAAATGCAGTTTTTAAATGATGGTTTTTATTATTTAGGGAGAAAAAAAATCCAAACCTACATGGCCCTGTGTGAAAAAGTAATTGCCCCCCTTGTTAAAAAATAACCTAACTGTGGTGTATCACGCCTGAGTTCAATTTCCGTAGCCACCCCCAGGCCTGATTACTGCCACACCTGTTTCAATCAAGAAATCACTTAAATAGGAGCTGCCTGACACAGAGAAGTAGACCAAAAGCACCTCAAAAGCTAGACATCATGCCAAGATCCAAAGAAATTCAGGAACAAATGAGAACAGAAGTAATTGAGATCTATCAGTCTGGTAAAGGTTATAAAGCCATTTCTAAAGCTTTGGGACTCCAGCGAACCACAGTGAGAGCCATTATTCACAAATGGCAAAAACATGGAACAGTGGTGAACCTTCCCAGGAGTGGCCGGCCGACCAAAATTACCCCAAGAGCGCAGAGACGACTCATCCGAGAGGTCACAAAAGACCCCAGGACAACGTCTAAAGAACTGCAGGCCTCACTTGCCTCAATTAAGGTCAGTGTTCACGACTCCACCATAAGAAAGAGACTGGGCAAAAACGGCCTGCATGGCAGATTTCCAAGACGCAAACCACTGTTAAGCAAAAAGAACATTAGGGCTCGTCTCAATTTTGCTAAGAAACATCTCAATGATTGCCAAGACTTTTGGGAAAATACCTTGTGGACTGATGAGACAAAAGTTGAACTTTTTGGAAGGCAAATGTCCCGTTACATCTGGCGTAAAAGGAACACAGCATTTCAGAAAAAGAACATCATACCAACAGTAAAATATGGTGGTGGTAGTGTGATGGTCTGGGGTTGTTTTGCTGCTTCAGGATCTAGAAGGCTTGCTGTGATAGATGGAACCATGAATTCTACTGTCTACCAAAAAATCCTGAAGGAGAATGTCCGGCCATCTGTTCGTCAACTCAAGCTGAAGCGATCTTGGGTGCTGCAACAGGACAATGACCCAAAACACACCAGCAAATCCACCTCTGAATGGCTGAAGAAAAACAAAATGAAGACTTTGGAGTGGCCTAGTCAAAGTCCTGACCTGAATCCAATTGAGATGCTATGGCATGACCTTAAAAAGGCGGTTCATGCTAGAAAACCCTCAAATAAAGCTGAATTACAACAATTTTGCAAAGATGAGTGGGCCAAAATTCCTCCAGAGCGCTGTAAATGACTCATTGCAAGTTATCGCAAACGCTTGATTGCAGTTATTGCTGCTAAGGGTGGCCCAACCAGTTATTAGGTTCAGGGGGCAATTACTTTTTCACACAGGGCCATGTAGGTTTGGATTTTTTTTCTCCCTAAATAATAAAAACCATCATTTAAAAACTGCATTTTGTGTTTACTTGTGTTATATTTGACTAATGGTTAAATGTGTTTGATGATCAGAAACATTTTGTGTGACAAACATGCAAAAGAATAAGAAATCAGGAAGGGGGCAAATAGTTTTTCACACCACTGTATATATATATATATATATATATAGTAATTAAAGAACAGACACAGTCGTGAAGGTTTGGGGTTTTTTAGGCCCTGTATACTGTAAATTAAAATAAGTTTTGTCAGTATTTTCAAACTTTTGTACAACAGACGAAATAAAAATGGCTGAGCGGACAATATATAATGGAGGACCGGAAGTGATGAAATGATGGGGAAGCCGTGATGATAGATGGGTAAATGACATCATCAGGAGGGGACCAGAGGTAAGAAAGGAACCCGGAAGTGGGTGGAATCAGTAGTCTTTAGGGAATAGTTACGGCGGCTGTGCTTCGTTCTTTCTGGAGAAACATAAAAAGAGAGGTTAGTACCCCGCCATTGTCCCCTGGCGCGACTTGTCACGGCACCCATCGGGTCCTTAAGCTGCTCCCCATGCGCTTGTGCGTAACAATATACTGTATATACAGTATATACATTACTGTGCAAAAGTTTTAGGCAGGTGTGAAAAAATGCTATAAACAAAGAATGCTTTCAAAAATGGAAGTGTTAATCATTTATTTTCATCAATCAACAAAATGCAGTGAATGAACAAAAGAGAAATCTAAATCAAATCAATATTTGGTGTGACCACCCTTTGCCTTCAAAACAGCATCAATTCTTCTAGGTACACTTGCACCCAGTTTTTGAAGGAACTCGGCTGGTAGGTTGTTCCAAACATCTTGGAGAACTAACCACAAATCTTCTGTGGATGTAGGCTTCCTCACATCCTTCTGTCTCTTCATGTAATCCCAGACACACTCGATGATGTTGAGATCAGGGCTCTGTGGGGGCCATACCCATCACTTCCAGGACTTCTTGTTCTTCTTTACGCTGAAGATAGTTCTTAATGACTTTGGCTGTATGTTTGGGGTCGTTGTCCTGCTGCAGAATAAATTTGGGGCCAATCATACGCCTCCCTGATGGTATTGCATGATGGATAAGTATCTGCCTGTATTTCTCAGCATTGAGAACGCCATTAATCCTGACCAAATCTCCAACTCCATTTGGAGAAATGCAGCCCCAAACGTTCAAGGAACCTCCACCATGCTTCACTGTTGCCTGCAGACACTCATTATTGTACCGCTCTCCAGCCTTTCAATGAACAAACTGCCTTGTGCTATAGCCAAATATTTCAAATTTTGACTCATCAGTCCAGAGCACCTGCTGCCATTTTTCTGCATCCCAGTTCCTATGTTTTCGTGCATACTTGAGTCGCTTGGCCTTGTTTCCATGTCGGAGGTATGGCTTTTTGGCTGCAATTCTTCCATGAAGACCACTTCAGGCCAGACTTCTCCGGACAGTAGATGGGTGTACCTCGGTCCCACTGGTTTCTGCCAGTTCTGAGTTGATGACACTGCTGGACATCTTCTGATTTCAAAGGGTAATAAGCTTGATGTGTCTTTCATCTGCTGCACTAAGTTTCCTTGGCAAACCACTGCATCTATGGTCCTCAATGTTGCCCGTTTCTTTGTGCTTCTTCAAAAGAGCTCGAACAGCACATCTTGAAACCCCAGTCTGTTTTGAAATCTTTGTCTGGGAGAGACCTTGCTGATGCAGTATAAATAACTACCTTGTGTCTTGTTGTTGTGCTCAATCTTGCCATGACATGAAACTGTCTTCCATAACCTCACCTTGTTAGCAGAGTTTGGCTGTTCCTCACCCAGTTTTAAGCCTCCTACACAGCTGTTTCTGTTTCAGTTAATGACTGTGTTTCAACCTACGTGTGACATTGATGATCATAAGCACCTGTTTGTTATAATTGGTTGATCATACACCTGACTAGAATCCTACAAAATCCCTGACTTTGTGCAAGTGTACCTATAAGAATTGATGCTGGTTTGAAGGCAAAAGGTAGTAACACCAAATATTGATTTGATTTAGATTTTTCTTTTGTTTGCTCACTTTGCATTTTGTAAATTGATAACAATAAACAATCATTATTTATATTTCTGAAAGCATTCTTTGTTTACAGCATTTTTTCACACCTGCCTAAAACTTTTGCACAGTACTATATATATATATATATATATATATATATATATATATATATATATATATATATATAACCACAGATCCATCCATCCATCCATTTTCCAACCCGCTAAATCCGAACACAGGGTCACGGGGGTCTGCTGGAGCCAATCCCAGCCAACACAGGGCACAAGGTAGGAACCAATCCTGGGCAGGGTGCCAACCCACCGCAGGACACACACAAACACACCCACACACCAAGCACACACTAGGGCCAATTTTCAATCGCCAGTCCACCTAACCTGCATGTCTTTGGACTGTGGGAGGAAACTGGAGCGCCCGGAGGAAACCCACGCAGACACGGGGAGAACATGCAAACTCCACGCAAGGAGGACCCGGGAAGCAAACCCAGGTCCCCAGGTCTCCCAACTGCGAGGCAGCAGCACTACCCACTGCGCCACCGTGCCGCCCATATATATATATATATATATATATATATATATATATATATATATATATATATATATATATATATATATATATATATACACTAGCTGTATATATTTATTTATATACAGTATATATTATTTGAATTTGAATGTATGTATACAAATATTGTCACACACAACTGTGCGCTATGGGGACAGCTTAACACTAGAATTACCAGAGCCTACGAAAAAACTGTCTCTTTCTTTCAGGTGTGTAATAGAAACCACAGCATAGAAATAAGTGTGCGCATTGCAACGGGTACACACGTAAATGTAGAAAGGATGGTCCATGCATGTGTGTGTGTGTCTTTCCTCTGCATGTCCTGGAGTACAAAAGAAACAGCAACATGTGGGGACTGGCAAGATCGGGGGAAAAAAACAAAACACGTGGACACTGATTACAAGCTCAAGATATTATGCAAATGAATATGAATAATAGGAATAATGTTGCATCTGTGCCACAATAACAATTTTCCGAAATGTACTATACAGGTCATAAAATGAATAATTCCAAATATCATATACAGTAATCCCTCCTCCATCGCGGGGGTTGCGTTCCAGAGCCACCCGCGAAATAAGAAAATCCGCGAAGTAGAAACCATATGTTTATATGGTTATTTTTATATTGTCATGCTTGGGTCACAGATTTGCGCAGAAACACAGGAGGTTGTAGAGAGACAGGAACGTTATTCAAACACTGCAAACAAACATTTGTCTCTTTTTCAAAAGTTTAAACTGTGCTCCATGACAAGACAGAGATGACAGTTCAGTCTCACAATTAAAAGAATGCAAACATATCTTCCTCTTCAAAGGAGCAAACAAATCAATAGGGCTGTTTGGCTTGTAAGTATGCGAAGCACCGCGGCACAAAGCTGTTGAAGGCGGCAGCTCACACCCCCTCCGTCAGGGGCAGAGAGAGAGAGATAGAGAGAGATAGAGAGAGAGAGAGAGACAGATAAAAAAATCAATACGTGCCCTTTGAGCTTTTAAGTATGCGAAGCACCGTGCAACATACTTAAAAGCTGCACACAGAAGGTAGCAACGTGAAGATAATCTTTCAGCATTTTTAGACGAGCGTCCGTATCGTCTAGGTGTGCGAACAGCCCCCCTGCTCACACCCCCTATGTCAGGATCACAAATAGTCAGCGCAAGAGAGAGAGAAAGAAAAGTAAGTTGGGTAGCTTCTCAACCATCTGCCAATAGCGTCCCTTGTATGAAATCAACTGGGCAAACCAACTGAGGAAGCATGTACCAGAAATTAAAAGACCCATTGTCCTCAGAAACCCGTAAAGCAGCGAAAAATCTGCGATATATATTTAAATATGCTTACATATAAAATCCGCGATGGAGTGAAGCCGCGAAAGGCGAAGCGCGATATAGCGAGGGATTACTGTATACCTATGTCTCTGTTTTATTTTGTTTTTTTGTCATTGCGTCTTTGACATCATAAACCATAAGGTGCATACTAATTCAGCGTGAGCAGGAACACTCAATAAAACTGAATAAAAAAAAATCATGTGGTGGTGAGATACAAAGAAATCAGATTCACCAACGTTTGTGTGTCAGCTTTTATCCCTCCAGATCAGAGAATGTCCAGTTCCATTGTCTCAAAACACTGTTTTGGTCATAATTACAAGATCAGCAAAAAAAACAGCAAATATAGGTGTCAGTCGAAGTCAAACCGGGGACTCTTGATTACAAGTCAGCAAATCTTACCGCTATGCCACAGAAGCTTTTGTTTTATCCTTAAATCTTTTGTGAAAGTGTTTATTTGATCTTTGGACTTCAGACTTCACACATTATATTGTTTATGCCAACATTTTGTCAGTTACTACTAAAATATGAAAAACGTTTCTGTTTTAACAATGTGTTTACACAGATTATTGTAGAAACGGAACACACATGAAATGCATGTTTTCCAAATAATGATCTATTATTTCCACTCTAAAACTACAGCACTTCACTCCCAGATAATCAATCAAGGCATGAGCTAGGAGAACTTTGTGCACGTTCTACAGCTGTGGGATGGAATAGCAGGCTGCTTGCTGCTTGTCTTTATCGACACATTTACAGGAGAAAAGACGCTGACGGAGAGGTGCGAACGGATTTAAGGTGGGCCGGATCTATGAGGTTTATCGTAGGCTCTGGTAATTCTAGTGTTAAGGGGCTTGGGCAATGGTAATCTCACACTGAAACACAGCATGGTGTCAATTACTAAAAATTTTTCTCTTCCTCACTCTGCAGACTGGAAGACAGATGGCTTCACTACCCTTGACATCAATTCCATTGTCTGTCTACCTGGATCTGCCTCTGCTTTATGGAAGTCCTTATTACTGGAAGATCTGCCATTGTGAAATAGTTGCTACTTCAACTTGTGTCTATCAAGGCAATTCTTTTGTCAAACTGTTTTTAAACTGTGTTTCCTTTTTCAGTTATATGGGGATTGTCTGTGGGTGCCCTAATAATTTATGATTGTGTGTGATTTTTTTTTTTTACTATATACTGTATGTAAATATCCTGCATATACACACTGATCAGCCACAACATTAAAACCACTGACAGGTGAGTTGAATAGCATTAGTTATCACATTATAATGGCCCCTCAGATAGAGTAGGTGATATTTTGGAAACAGGAAAAATAGGAAAGCATAAGGATCTGAGCAACCTTGACATAGGTTAAATTGTGATGGCTAGATGATGGGGTCAGGGCATTTCCAAAATGGCATGTCTTGTGGGCTGTTCCCAGTATGCAGTCATTAGTACTTACCAAAAGTGGTCTAAGGAAGGACACCCTGTAAACCAGAGCCAGTGTCATGGGCGCCCAAGGCTCATTGATGTGCAAGGGTAGTGAAGGCTAGTCTATCTGGTACGATCTCACAGATGAGCTACCATAGCACAAATTTCTGAAAAACTTAATGCTGGCCATGACAGAAAGGTGTTAGAACACACAGTGCATTGCAACTTGTTGTATATGGGGCTGCATAGCAGCAGACTGGTCAGAGTATCCATGCTAACCCCTGTCTAGTGCTGAAAGTGCGCTACAATGGGCATGTGAGTGTCAGAGCTGAACCACAGAGTAATTGAATACGGTGGCCTGGTCTGATGAATGATGTTTTCTTTTAATTCAAAGGAAAGAAAACCATGAAATACTGTAAAGCCACACAATGGTGATTTTGTAAGAAAAAATTAATGCTGAACCTTACCATACTCTGTAAAGTGCAGTAAGTAATGCTTATCTTGGATACACTGCAAACCTAGATGAGCCACATTAAAAGCAGAAATGACAAATAATTTCATTTTAGGTTTTACATTTAAGTTGTTATCCAAGAAGAGAATTCACAAGCCATCAGAAGGTCAGGTAACTCCAGCTAGAAATAGCTGTATAATGCAAAATGGACAAATGCATTAAAAGCAGGTAGAAGGGTATAAAACTGGGTTGCAAAAACAGAACAAAAGCACAAGAATAAAAATGTTAAACCACTGGCAAAAGTCAAAACCACAAAATTACTAAAATATCAAAAGCATTAAGCAAAAAGGGAGTTCTATATGAGGGGTAACCCAAAAATTCCCAGAATTGCTCAATAGGACAGGAGTAGAGTATACCCTGTAGTTATTGACTATGCTGCTAGGTATTGTATGGCCTACAGTCTTGTTAATCAGTCCACCAAGTGGCACTGTGCTGATTTGACTGAGTGTGCAATTCAATTATTTATTCTATAATTATGTGCGCGACTTCTGCATTTTTTTTCTCCAAGCCAAAAAAAGCACATCAGGTCATATCAAACATCAAGAAAATGATGATCATGTTTTTCAACATTGATGGACTTGTTAATAATGAACTTGTTCACCCTGAACAGACTGTTTATCAGCAACATTACACAGATCTATGTAAGCATCTATGGCAAAGAATCAGGGAATAAATATTGCATTTTGCAACATGAGAGCATACCTAAATATGCCGTTGCACCCTGCCAGCACACTTGCACACACTGTTTTTTCAGTCAAAGAGTTTTTGCCAATATGGTTGTTGCTTTGCACCCCTTGAATTCACCAGATCTCACTTCCTGTGAATTCAAAATCCAGGAAAAAATTGGATACGCCTCTAGACATGGTAATAAAAGATAAGTACAATGTTTCCAGGAATGGAACAAGCGTGTGGCTTCTCAAAGGGAGCATTTACACTAAAATGGAATTTCTGCAAATTGTATGATAAACCTTTTTAAAAATCCTGTTCTCATCCGTTTCAGGAGATGGATGTCTGAGACAATACTCCGTTAGTAATGGTGTTATTTTTCTTTTTTTTTTAATCATCCTAAGGTATCCTGTATTTACTCAACCCGAGAGACTTTAGTTACTGTATATGCAAGCATATATACAGCTGGCCAGAGACTGACCTGGCACATATAAGTGAAAGCACAGATTTCCTGGGACCTGACGCTGCAGCAACGGCTCCAGCCAAGAGTGAATGTGGGAGCAAAAGTGCAAGTAAGTTGGACCAGGAGAACTCGTCAATTCCAGAAAGCTCATTGAAACTGAAAATGACCTTACTTTCCACACTTTTAATTACCCACTGCAAGTCAGCAGCCTGCGGTGGGCTGGCGCCCTGCCCAGGGTTTGTTTTCTGCCTTGTGCCCTATGTTGGCTGGGATTTGCTCCAGCAGACCCCCGTGACCCTGTATTAGGATATAGCGGGTTGGATAATGGATGGATGGATGGAAGTCAGCAGCACAGACTCTGACTGGGCTTGCTACTCCACCCGCGGAACACGGACAAGACCAAAACGAACAGTCCGAGCTGAAGGTAACGATTGCCACAATGAGCACCGCAATAACTACTGCACTCGAGGGGGACATACATTATTTAAAGAGTAATATAAAGAAGATAACAAAGGATATAAGGTGTGGTGCCCCGGCCGGGACGCCCAGGAGGAGTGGAGGAGGGCTTGTGCCTCCTCCAGGACACGAGGGGGTGTCCTCCCTGGTTGTATTGGGGGCCATGGGTACAGAGCTTGGAAGCTCTACCCTGTAGGGGCCCGTGGCCACAGCCAGGGGGTGCCCTGATGCCTTGGGGACCCTGGACCCCAGCGCTTCGGTCACACCAGGAAGTGCTGGGGGGAAGAGAAGAGGGGACACCCGGAGTGTTTCCGGGTACACAGCCGACACTTCCGCCACACTGGGGAGTGTCTGTGGAAGATTGCCGGGGAGCACCTGGAGCACATCCGGGTGTGTATAAAAGGGGCCGCCTCCCTCCAGTCAAGGACAAGAGTCGGGAGGAAGTAGGATGACGTCAGGAGGAGGACAAGGAGGCGGCCTGAAGAAGGCATTGTGTTGTGGCCAGGACTTTGGGGCTTGTGAGCACAGTATGGACAATGTAAATAATACTGTAAATAAGCGTGTGTTGGGTGACATGAACGTGTCTGCCTGTCTGTGTCCGAGCCAGTCTCCACAAAGGAAAGATATGAAGAACATAAACATGCCAAATTAAAAGCTACTTCAGGATTTTATAGACTTGGAGAAACATTTAAGTAATCTCTTTGAGGCAATCTTTAAAGATATGCTAGAAAAAAATGAGGATAGTTTGAAAATAAATTTAGAGCACTTGGTGCTCAGCTTGAAGACATTAAGCAAATGTTCACGACTTGTATTGAAATAGTCGAACAGTTGGCTTCCGCTACTGATGGAAAATCCCCTTGTCACCACTGCTATTTGCAATCGCCATTCAAAATGCATCAGAGACGAAGGGGATTTTCAGAGAAAGACTTTAACAGAAAACATCACTATATGCAGATGAAAGGATACTGTATATAGACCTACAAAATTCTGTGTCTGCAGTCCTAACTGCACTAGCAGAATTTCAAAAGATATCTGGACTCAAAATTAATTTGAACAAACAACATTAGATTGAACACCTTCCCTTTTATTATTGCAGATCAGTTTAAATTCATGAGGGGTAAACATCACAAGTAAATATAAAACTCTTTTTTAACCAAATTTTTTACTGTCTGCTTGGAAAAACTTAAACAAGACATGTGTAGATGGTCTACCCTCCATCTTACTTTAGCAGAGAGAATTAACACTATCAAGATAAATACTGTTCCTAAGCTTCTGTTTCTATTTCAAAATATCCCCATTTACATCAAAAAATCTATTTATTTGGAATGCAAAATATCCACACATCCAAAGGGTGATCCTACGACTTAAATCAGAATGTGGCATGGCTCTACTTTTTCAATTTTATTACTGGGCGGAAAATATACAAGTTATAAAAACCTGGACATTGACACAAATAGATGAACACACAAAAGCTTGGTCTGCAATAGAAATTAAATCCTGCAGTACTTCTTTATAATCCTTGCTTTGTACACTAGTAAATACAAGCTATTGTCAATATACTAACAACCCAATTGTCCTTCATTCACTCAGAATACAGAACTAATGCAGACAACACTTCAAATAAGAGAATATTTTATCTGTGGCACCTCTACGTGATAACCACCTTTTTCCACCCTCTCAAACTTACACAGTTTTAATGTTGGGAAAACATATAGGATTGAATCATTTAGAGATTTGTATATTAATAATGTCTTTGTGTCCTATGAACAGTTACATGGAAAATTTAGCTTCCCATCAACATAATTTTGCCACTGTCTCCAAATTAGATATTTTTGCTAAACAAAATCTGCCCAATTTTCTTTACCTCCCACGTATTTCTATTCCAGAAGAAATACTGATAAGTCTTTAAGACTCAGACTGCATTTTTATAATATATAATACCATTTTAAAGTCCCTTCCTTTTAAAGATCCCAGAGTACAGTGGCAAAAGGATCTCTTACTCAATATTTCACAAAAGGAGTAAAAGGCAGCCATGCACAGAATTCACTCTAGCTCCATATGCGCAAAGCATTCAGTTATTCAACTTAAAATCTTTTATTGAGTGCATCTATCTCGTTTGACATTGTCCAATATGTTTCCAGGGCAAGATCCAACCTGCAAATGTTGCAATCGAGCTCCAGCCTCACTAGGCCAAATGTTTTAGGCATGTGCCAAATTAAAATCGTTCTGTACAGAAATTTTTAAATGCCTATCAGATAGCCTTGGATACACATCACCCCATATCCATTAACAGTTGTGTTTGGGGCACTCCCAAATGGGCTTAAAGTGGAGAAGGACAAACAAACTGTAATTGCCTTTACTTCACTATTGGCATGTAAACTTATCTTGCTCAACTGGGTGAACCATAGCCCACCTTTTTTAAGTCAGTGGGTAACTGATGTTATATACTATTTGAAATTGGAAAAAAATCAAATTCTCACTTAGAGGATCTGTTCAAAACTTTTTTAAAACTTGGCGGGATCTAATCAATAACATTTTAGAATAAGCATTTATATTGGGGAGAAGGATTTCTTTCCCTCTTTACTACTCTCAAAGTTTTACTCTGGCTGTTGGCTTTCCTTTCTTTCTCATGGGTGGGGGTTGAATTGAATTTAATTACGTTTGACTTGATTGCATGCAATGTTACATGCTTTTAATAAATTCAATAAAAGATTACAAAAAAATCTGTGGATTATTGGGTCCAACTGGTATGTTGCAAAATTCACGATACAAAAATGACATCTCCCTCCGAGCTACCCCTTTCTTTGTCACTTATCTCCCATCATGCAACCATCGTGTAACAAGCACTGCATAGCAAGAGACAAACACTGTAAGGTGAAGGGGAAAATAGCATGCAAAAGAAATGTCTAGGGATGTAAAAGGAGGTCTTGTTGGACCTACTTGTGCAGCTTTAGATTACAGCCTGGTGATATTCTAATAATGCTATGCAAATTGTTAACTGTTTTGGTCATAATGCCTTTTTGTGTCCAAATATTTCTTATATTTCTGAATATGCTCCATAAACATGAAAATAATGTGATTAATTTTAATATTATATAAAGTATAACAAAGTAATATTTTCTGGGAGGCCAGCTGGTCAAGTTCATCCACACTTTTGACTTTTCCAATGATCATCTAATTTTTATTTTTCTCAACAAACCAAGAAGTGGAGTTTCTATTTTTCTCTCCTCTGTTACCTTTACAGTCAAATGTTTTTCAAAATGTTTACACTATTATATATGGCTAGCTTGTTATAGGACTATATAGTGATACACTTACTAGCTTGTTATTGGTCTGTATTATGATGCAGGGGTTTAACCTGCTGCTTCAAGCCTCAGGCTTAGTAACTTCAGATTCTAGCCCATTATGAATGAGTGCTTGCATCAACAGATTTTAAACGACTGTGTCTGTGAGTATCACAAGAGTTAGTGTTGTTGGCTCAGAGACAATGTGTTGTTCTTCTTTTCTCTTAAGTCTGTTCTGGAAATTTCAGTTCTCATGCATTAAGCAAAATCATGCTATCAACTTAATTCTAGTCTATTATTTGGTAATGGTGGGGTTGTACTTGTATAATCTAGAATGGGCTAGTACCCCACCTAGCTCTTCTATCTCAGCTCCACACTGGATAAAAGTTTGAGTAGAAGAATGTGAAATAAGATTTTGAATGTTCATCCTAATGTAGGTAATGTATTCCTCAAACCTCTGAATTATCAAACCCAACAGAAGAAGATAAAACATAAAAGATGCAACAAAAAGACTGTTTATCTACAGAGAAACTCAGAAAGAATCATATCATGTAGCTGGTACAGAAAAGGGCAATGTGCTGTGCTGCTGTTCTGGTTTGATTCCTGACAGTATGGAGTCTACTTATTTCTCTTGTGCTATATAACAGACCACCTCTATAACACTGGCAAAAACTACAAACTCCCTCTTTAAATCTCTCTAAAACGCAAACACTTTTAATATGTACACAGACACAATAAAAATGTATCTATTGTCTTTATCACATGGCTTCTTTCACATACCTTCAGCAGCCATACAACATTCGCTTTAGAACAGGAGCATGTTAAATATGAAGTTAAATATGTTCCGACCAGGCCAGTACTTGGATGAGAGACCACCTAGGAAAATGTGGGTGGCTACTGGAAGAGGTGTTGGTGAGAACAGCATGGGGCGCTTACCCTGTTATCTTTATGTGGATCCCAAAGCCCCAGTGAAGTGATCTGGAAACTGTGCTGTAAAAATGGTGCTGTCCATCAGATGAGATGTAAAACCGAGGCCTTGAATCTTTGTGACCATTAGAAGATCCCTGGGCATCTTTCAAAAATAGCAGGGTTTATCCTGATATCCCGGCTAAATTGCCCCTCATGGTCCCCTAATTATCTCCTGTTTCTATGTTTCTCTCACCAGTTCACCATCTAATAGATAATGTGTGGTGAGCGTACTGGTGCAATAATGGCTGTCGTCGCGTCATACAGCTTGGTGCTACAAATTGGTGGTGACTGAAGTGCTTTGATTAGCAAGCAAAGTGCTATACAAATTGTAATTAATTATTATTATTACCTGTAAGGTTCTTTATAGAACCAGTTTAAAACCATTTTAGGAAACACATTAGTTCACTGATTAAATATTCACATTAGGCATCATCAAGTAATTTAAAAAGCTTCTGATAATAACCTTGTCCTTAATAATATTTTCCCCCTGTGGATCAATATGGATCATTAGATTCATATTTAAATGTTTGCACTGCAAATGAGACAGAAAGACATGTGCTCTTGGTGGTGTAGCATCAGACCTCTTCATGACATACCTTTTGCCTTAAAAAAAGTGCTTAGCACTTTGTAGGTGGATCCAAACCCCACCTTACTAAAACCATCCCTCTTACATCCAGGAATAAAAGACTATTTTAAGATATGTGATTCATTTTTCTCCCTTTGTGGATTTCTAGCTATATAAACAGTGCATCCGGAAAGTATTCACAGCGCATCACTTTTTCCACATTTTGTTATGTTACAGCCTTATTCCAAAATGGATTAAATTCATTTTTTTCCTCAGAATTCTACACACAACACCCCATAATGACAACATGAAAAAAGATTACTTGAGGTTTTTGCAAATTTATTAAAAATAAAAAAATCGAGAAAGCACATGTACATAAGTATTCACAGCCTTTGCCGGGAAGCTTGAAATTGAGCTCAGGTGCATCCTGTTTCCCCTGATCATCCTTGAGATGTTTCTGCAGCTTAATTGGAGTCCACCTGTGGTAAATTCAGTTGACTGGACATAATTTGGAAAGGTACACACCTGTCTATATAAGGTCCCACAGTTCACAGTTCATGTCAGAGCACAAACCAAGCATGAAGTCAAAGGAATTATCTGTAGACCTCCGAGACAGGATTGTCTCGAGGCACATATCTGGGGAAGGTTACAGAAAAATTTCTGCTGCTTTGAAGGTCCCAATGAGCACAGTGGCCTCCATCATCCATAAGTGGAAGAAGTTCGAAACCACCTGGACTCTTCCTAGAGCTGGCCGGCCATCTAAACTGAGCAATCGGGGGAGAAGGGCCTTAGTCAGGGAAGTGACCAAGAACCCGATGGTCACTCTGTCAGAGCTCCAGAGGTCCTCTGTGGAGAGAGGAGAACCTTCCAGAAGGACAACCATCTCTGCAGCAATCCACCAATCAGGCCTGTATGGTAGAGTGGCCAGACGGAAGCCACTCCTTAGTAAAAGGCACATGGCAGCCAGCCTGGAGTTTGCCAAAAGGCACCTGAAGGACTCTCAGACCATGAGAAAGAAAATTCTCTGGTCTGATGAGACAAAGATTGAACTCTTTGGTGTGAATGCCAGGCGTCATGTTTGGAGGAAACCTGGCACCATCCCTACAGTGAAGCATGGTGATGGCAGCATCATGCTGTGGGGATGTGTTTCAGCGGCAGGAACTGGGAGACTAGTCAGGATAAAGGGAAAGATGACTGCAGCAATGTACAGAGACATCTTGGATGAAAACCTGCTCCAGAGCGCTCTTGACCTCAGACTGGGGCGAAAGTTCATCTTTCAGCAGGACAACGACACTAAGCACACAGCAAGATATCAAAGGAGTGGCTTCAGGACAACTCTGTGAATGTCCTTGAGTGGCCCAGCCAGAGCCTAGACTTGAATCCGATTGAACATCTCTGGAGAGATCTTAAAATGGCTGTGCACCGACGCTTCCCATCCAACCTGATGGAGCTTGAGAGGTGCTGCAAAGAGGAATGGGCAAAACTGGCCAAGGATAGGTGTGCTAAGCTTGTGGCATCATATTCAACAAGACTTGAGGCTGTAATTGCTGCCAAAGGTGCATCGACAAATTATTGAGCAAAGGCTGTGAATACTTATGTACATGTGATTTCTCAGTTTTTTTATTTTTAATAAATTTGCAAAAACCTCAAGTAAACTTTTTTCACATTGTCATTATGGGGTGTTGTGTGCAGAATTCTGAGGAAAAAAATGAATTTAATCCATTTTGGAATAAGGTTGTAACATAACAAAAGGTGGAAAAAAGTGATGTGCTGTGAATACTTTCTGGATGCACTGTATATATATATTATATATATATATATATATATATATATAGATAGATAGATAGATAGATAGATAGATAGATAGATACTATATATATATATATATCCATCCATCCATCCATTTTGCAACCCGCTGAATCCGAATCCCAGCCAACACAGGGCACAAGGCAGGAACCAATCCCGGGCAGGGTGCCAACCCACCGCAGATATATATATATATATATATATATATATATATATATATATATATATACTGTATGTATATAAATATTTTTTTCTAGCAATTAGTGCCAGGTTTAGAAATATACTTTGATACATTTTTAAATGATTTGCCTACATGTCTGAGCAGATGCAAATCAACAGAGAAAGCAATGCACATAAGCAGCAGGCAGGCTTCATGCCTCCTGATGACGTTGTTATAATGCAAATGCCCTCCAGCCCTTGTCTAAGTAATTATAAATGGTTTTCTACATTTATCATTAAGTCTTTGTCAGTGTTTAAGAGATGCTCAGGAGGAGTGCAAACTGTTAATCATGTAATGAGCAGGTCTGTCCACATACAAGGTGAAACGTCTCCAGTACCCAGGTGGTCGGCATGCTAGCCTGATTCAAGAAGTCCGAGCCAAGAAGGTTATTAGTACAATGCAGCCAGGATCCTGCTGCTTGTTGACACTGAGGGCCTTTTTCACATGAAGTCTCTAAAACCAAAGCGTGAGAAGGGTTGAGACCCTTTTTAAATTAGATCCTTTCTTTGTGATAGCTTATTAGGTTGTAATTACACCACTTAGGCTGAGCACCAAGCAGAATGGAAGTGACAGGCATGGATTGGATTGCGATCTCATCCGTCACAGTACTTACAGCACACTGAAAGTGAGGGCCTGCTAAACTAATGGCACCTGCTGAGTATCAGAGAAAAGAAAGGAACATTCAAGCTCAAAGAGGAAGGTTTTTAACTCTTCATGAATTGTTGTATAGACCTGATGCTGTGAAAGCAACATGCCCTGTCTTAAGGAAATATGTCTCTAAATTAACTACATAATGCAGTAGTGATTGGATGCCTGGTTGTCAAGGGGTTGCCAAGGACAAAAGGATGATATTGATGCAAGAAAGAGGGGGGCACAGGCAGTTGTTGTTGGAATGTAACATGACATGCAATTGTGAGATGAAGAGCATGTGGTAAGATGCGTTATAGTGACGGTGTTTGCCTGTGTGTGCGCGTATATATGATGAGCGAGAGTGGAGCTGTTCATAGAACTGAACAAGGGGTAGAGGAGAGAGTTTGGAGCCAGACCTAGAAGAGATGGCCAGAAGGGATGGACGGACAACCCAGCAGTTGTAAAAGACGCCACAGGGGATACGTTACAGCCCCAGGACACTAAATGGCAGAGGCCCTGGGTATCATTCCCTAGCACGGAATCAGTAGGGCATGCTCGGAAATGTAGCTTGGCCCTGCTGGGGTCCGTGTGTCCCGCAAGGAGGTGTTGCGGGGAGATGAACTCCCAAATTAATGGGACTTCCAACATATCACAATTTATGGAACGTTGCTAACCTCTAATTTCTAATATTAGAAATATCAAACCTTGACAAAATTTGAAGACTCAAACAGAAACCGGATTTGACAAAAACCATCTTGAGGTAGGAATTTACTTTCAATGAATGCTTAATATCCAGTCACAGACAGCAACAGCAACTCATATTTTTCAGCAGCAGTTCAGCTTCAGTAAGATAATCAACTTATCTCATTTGAAGTGGATAACTGCAAAAGTGCAGAAGCTACTATGGCAATGGCCATTGCTGAGCACTGTTCACTGCTAGCATGTAACCATTTAGGTATGACTTGCAAAACTGCCTTTTCAGATTCTTTGGCAACAATAAACTTCTAAATTCACTGCACAAAATGCATGGAAATGAGTAATGGCTATTTATTTTCTGAAAAGTCTAATATAAGATGTGGAAGATGAGAAATTCAGTCTTCTTTTAGAAGAAGAGTCGTCATCCATTTTGATGTCAGTGTCTCAAAATACCTGGACATAGTGGTTTGGTATTTTAGTGCTAAAAAAGAACGGTAGTGTCCACATTTCTTTGATTGATTGAAATGGAGGATGACAATGTTAGATCAATGGCAAAGAGACAGTAATTTAGCTTCTTGAGAAATGTCTCCTTAAAAAAGAGAACCTTCACAGTATTGGCACTGATAATGTGTCTGTGATGACTGAGGTACACAATGGAGTGCACAAGATTTTAAAGGAAGAATGGATGTTGTCCAATTTGATACTTATCCACTTTATGTGCCTTTCTTTACAACTGGCTGTCAGTACAGCATCCAAAGAAACCATCCCTAGGAGAGTTGAGTACTTCATTAGGAAAACCTAGACAACCGGTTTTCAGTTTCCCCAAAATGGTGGGAGGCAAACAAAACTGTGTATGCTACTATTAATAGTGGCCAGAAACTCCTGCAGATCACCAAAGTGTGTGTCACATGTTGACTACTGACTGAGCCTGCAGTAAATTGTATATTCAGTCAGTGAGAGGAACTGAAACTCCACTTTGAGTTGAACAGGCCAGTGAGCACTGCTAGAAGGCTAATGTGTCTTACGCCATATACACGAACAAACCCAGCTATGCCTCCCTGACATTCTTGAAATCAGTCTTGATGGATATTCAAACTGCAGTGAAGTAATTTGAGGGAGCACAAACATAGCAAACCTGTTAAGCTTTTGGACAATCTAGTACACCTTAATTTACTACAGAGTAGGCCTAGTTAACCCTCTGACAAAAATGTATGTACTGAAATTGATGGACATTTCAGTCCATCACAAGGTCCCTTTTCGAGAGCACAGTGTCCCAATTCAGTCTTGCAGAGAAAGAAAAGATTATTTGGAGTCGGTACATCAGTTTCATTTTCGCTTTAAGGAATGAGGTTCAAAGAAGGCTCCCAGATAACCTGGAAACCTTGAGAAATATTAACTTGTTCAGTGTTAAGGAAACGCTATAAAGCAAAATAAAGGCACCACTGAAATTATTAAAGTAGCTGAGCTACTGGGATAACAGCCTCAACAATTGACAAACTTGTTTCCCAATGCAGAAATCTGTTTAGGTAGGACTGAAACTACAATTGAGTTTTGGAGTAAAGTGAACAACTAAACTGACTCTTCTGGATTAATTATATTTGAAGAACTGTTCAAAGCTGCACTTTCTGCCCTGTCCTTGCCACACTCAAATGCAGATATTGTACAGCTGTTCAATCAAATGAGTGTTGTCAAGTCAAAGTTAAGAAACAGTGTCATTGGACACTCTCAACTCTGTACCCTTGGTGCGGTATGGACTGTAGCTGTCTGGTGATACCATAAACTACCTTGTGAAGTTCTGCAGCAGTTTGGCACCACAGCTGCATACAGCTTTAAGGTCAATCCATCCCTTTCATCTTGTTCCAGCTCAGCAACAGTAACGCCACCCTCTTCTGCTGGTTTCAGCTCACTGGCAATGCAGTTGGACAGTGAAGATGTAGAAGATTTCCTTGACTATCTATGATTCCTTGCCTAGCTATGACCATATTTACATATGCATAATGTCAAGAGTGTTTTACTAAAATTGTTTAGTCAGTTTCTTGTTAATAAGAACAGTTAATTGTTAAATGAACAAATGTTAAACATGTATTGAGTTATTTAAAAAAAAAAAAAAATTATATGGTCATTGGTTGTGTTTACATTTGCAAATAAAAATGTGCTGATAAAACAAAACTACTTTAGAATTATATATTTTCATAGAGACAGCTCATTTGAATAATTAATTTTATTTTAGGTCATTTAAGCATTTTCACATTATTACATGATGACATCATGCCATCAGGAAACTTTTGACAACAACCTGTCAATAGTAACTTCCCATGAAAATTTGTTGGAAACACTGGGAGAGTTTGTCGTTGTGACGGACGTTGAGTCTACCAAGTTGAGGGGTGTACCACAGATACTGAACGAGGTGAAGAGGTACTGTTGGTGTTTTATCCCTTTGAGCTGCTGACAGAGTGGGGTTGAACAAAGGATGCACTGAAGTTATGTCTTTTTGGAGGAAGTCCTTGAAGGTCCCTGGAGCATCCTGACAAAAGTGTGAAAGGAAAAAAATCAGAGACTCCTGGCATATGTTGTTTTGGGTACTCTGAAAGTCATGTGCAGCCCCTTTTGCGCTATTTAAAAAAGAAGAAGGGAGACAGACTAGAGTTCTTGTGTTTTTTGTTTGCTTTTAGGTTTTTTTTATATATATTTTTTTTTTGTCACTTAACACATAAACCTGAAGTCATTGAACTTATGAATTTCATTCTCACTCTCATTATGCTCACTGTAAAAACAAACTGGAAACACTTGATAATTTTGTATAATTTTTTTTTAATAAAGAACTGCCTATTTTTTAACATCTTGTTCGTCACTCACTCTGGTTTATCCTCATTATGACTACTTAAAGCCCCAAGTCGAACCATTACCAGATATGTGGAGAAGATAGGGTGTCACAGAACCCTATAAATGTATTTGGTGTGGTGATCTTTGGGGAAGAACAAAATGTAAACACAAAGGAATCTGGAACTGGATTTTTCAACTGATAGATTAATTATCTTTTATTTAAAAGGAAATCAGAAGTGTCATCTTAAGGGAGCTAAGATAATTTTTCTATGACCACAAATGCCAAAAAAACAAAATTGCAAAACTAGATACTGTAATGTTTCTTGGCAAAAATTATTTCATAAATTCAAAAGGCAAATAAAACCCTATTTATTCTTTAGTCATGAAGTTCTCTTGTACTTGACTATCATTAGGTCTTTCCTTTTTTATTTACACAAAATTAAGCCATTCTGTGCATGTGACATGCTTTAACTTGTTAGTGTGATGACATTTCATGTTTCATCGCCACACACTCACTTGATTAGGAACTGATATTTTTATCATAAACAATATGGTAGAGTCCATTAAGAATGGAGACAAAATGGATCATGTTAATTACAGACCAATACAGTAATCCCTCCTCCATCGTGGGGGTTGCGTTCCAGAGCCACCCGCGAAATAAGAAAATCCACGAAGTAGAAACCATATGTTTATATGGTTATTTTTATATTGTCATGCTTGGGTCACAGATTTGCGCAGAAACACAGGAGGTTGTAGAGAGACAGGAACGTTATTCAAACACTGCAAACAAACATTTGTCTCTTTTTCAAAAGTTTAAACTGTGCTCCATGACAAGACAGAGATGACAGTTCTGTCTCACAATTAAAAGAATGCAAACATATCTTCCTCTTCAAAGGAGTGCGCATCAGGAGCAGATCATGTCAGAGAGATAGAGATAAGCAAACAAATCAATAGGGCTGTTTGGCTTTTAAATATGCGAAGCACCGCGGCACAAAGCTGTTGAAGGCGGCAGCTCACACCCCCTCCTTCAGGAGCAGAGAGAGAGAGAGATAAAAACAAACAACCAAAAATCAATACGTGCCCTTCGTGCTTTTAAGTATGCGAAGCACCGTGCAGCATGTCGCTTAAAGGAAGCAGCAGCACAGAAGGGAGCAAAGTGAAGATAATCTTTCAGCATTTTTTGACGAGCGTCCCTATCGTCTAGGTGTGCGAACAGCCCCCCTGCTCAATCCCCCTACGTCAGGATCAGAGAAAGTCAGTGCAACAGAGAGAGAGAGAGAAAAATACGTTGGGTAGCTTCTCAGCCATCTGCCAATAGCGTCCCTTGTATGAAATCAACTGGGCAAACCTACTGAGGAAGCATGTACCAGAAATTAAAAGACCCATTGTCCGCAGAAATCCGCGAACCAGCAAAAAATCCGCGAAATATATTTGTATATGCTTACATATAAAATCCGCGATGGAGTGAAGCCGCGAAAGGCGAAGCGCGATATAGAGAGGGATTACTGTAAGTCTTACTTCTGTACCAAGTTTAAGCACGGACGCTATAATAGGTAATAAATAAGAAAAGTACTTATATATTTATTTTAAGACAAATTTATTTCTATCTATCTATCTATCTATCTATCTATCTATCTATCTATCTATCTATCTATCTATCTATCTATCTATCTATCTATCTATCTATCTATCTATCTATCTATCTATCCATCCATCCATCCATCCATCCATCCATCCATCCATCCATCCATCTATCTATCTATCTATCTATCTATCTATCTATCTATCTATCTATCTATCTATCTATCTATCTGAAAAATGATATACTAAATAGCAACCAGCTTGGTTTTATGAGAGGAAGATCTTGCCGATCCAATCTTTTAGATTTTTTTGAGCAAGGCTACATCAGTACTTGACAAAAGCAAAGTATACTTGATGATTAGACTTTTAGTCCTACACCAATGATTAATTTTGAAACAAAAAAGCTGTAATCTGTAAGACTAGATCTCATGTCGGTTAATAATCAGGAAACAAAGGGTACAAATAAGAGGAGAATGTACCACTTAGAGTGAGGTCATCAGTGGAGTCCATCATGTAAGATTACTTAACATTCTGTTAGCCTTTCTAATGGCTTCTAAAAGGATAATATTCAACAAATTCCTGACACTGGGTATCCCAAAAGGACAAAGGTGTAGGAGAGAGAGTTGCAGCCTAGGGAAAAATAACCATTTGGCCATAGCTCTAGAGGGCAGTGTCCTACCAGATTATATGGATGCCTAGAGTTGGGAGATACACTACAACGTTTTGGCAGGAGAGCAGAATGCTCCCTGTGTGATAGAGGGTCCCTGATCAGAAGAACTAGAGTTGTATTGCCTTTTAAAGTTGAGGTTAGGGATGACTGTCAGGTGGCTGCTCATAATGCTCCACCCTGTTAGCATGTCTTGTTTCAGCACTTGTCCCTGAATGGAAGGATTGAAATTGTGTTGTTTAATTATGGTGCAGATAAGCTGCCTAATATACCTTGTCTTTTATACTGTAAACTGCTGAAGGATCAGGGATGTGGGAAAAGAAGTGCACAGGCGGTGGACATGCAGACAGGAATTAACACCTGTATAGAATGGTCTGATCTGTAGTTTAAGCAGGTTATTGTTAGTCTATTTTTAGTTGTGTTTATCCACCAATCTTCTCAACATGAACAGAAAAATGCTTAGGGTCACCTCAAGCTGAAGTGTACCTTGTCAGCGTTAGGTGCAATGCAGATACCATGGTAGGGTGCATTCAATCATTCACTCTTACTTGGTAACATGCACTTGGAGAGACGCTCATTGATACACAGGACATGACAACTTCTCATAAACAGTCTTCTGGAGCTGGGAGTCAGCAGCACTAACCATTGTGCCACCAATTTAGTTTTAGATTTATGTTAAGTAAAAGTGACTTTTCAATACTAAACATAAAAGGCTCTTTATATGCAAATAAAGCAAGCTGGTGGTATTAAAAAATAGGCATAAAGAAAACTGTTGAATATGCATGGTATCTGCATAACTTGGAATAAGAAAATAGCAAGTATACCCTTGGTTTTACTAGATTTGTTCTTTTAGTTCATCTTTGAAGTTACTGTTAATTATGGCAAATTCAAACTCTAAGGGCCCAATTAACAATAGCCTTGGCTAGAATGCAGACGAATCATAGACTTGGCCTTGACATTGTTTTCAAGCAGTTAATCAAACATTGGGTACTTAGATAGCAGAAGTCAGCAGTAGCAAAATGAGCCCAAAAGAGCTGCACATCACCCCATCAGATCATCCTGTCTTAATACAAAATGAGAATGTTAAAAATTAGGCGATGCCATCGGCAAAAAACTTTTAATTATAACTCTTAATGGGCTTAATTAGATCTTAATGACCATACGTTCACAGGCATACTCACATAGCTGTGTGGCAAAATAAGACTGAAACCACGGGCTGATAAATTGAACAGTACCAGTGCAGAAAATATTTTCTACATCAAATCATTATTTATTCAGAATTCCAAAAAGTCAGAAACAAAAGCACAGCATGCTTCAACAGCTATGTTTATCTTGTAAGGTGAGTGGAAACCGATTTTCAGAGATTGACACATAGCGTCTCGTGATTTGCTTATTTTTGCATTTGCATAATTGTGCGTAAAAAGTTTAGCTATTTATATGACTAAAGAGAATAAAAAAAGAACATGATGGACTAATTTATCACAACCTCAGACTCCTTGTTCAGCCTTCATTTGCATAACATTAATGGGAATAGCAAATTAATGAGGTGCTTGTCACGCTAAGCTTTAAAGTGATTTTATCATGCTAAAGCAGATGCTGTTCCACAGTTTAGCTCTAGAAAACAGCATAATCGAAATCTTGAAACTCTGAAAACAGTTTTTAGGGGGATTGCTTTTATCGTATTTTATAAAATGTTCATGTTGTGTTTTCATTTTTCTTGTAAAATAAACCTAAAGTAGAAAAAGAGTGTTACACACTGGGTTGAAAGATAATGTATTTTCTTCTCTGTTCTACTCCGTTTTCTGTGGATGCTTGCAGCCTCAGGACTGAAGAAAAAGAAGTAAGTTAAGAAGAATAAAAATTTCAAGAAAAAGAAAAAAAAAGCATAAAAGAACTAGTAGAATTATATGCTTGAAAAAGACATACAAGCACATATTGAAAAAGCAATTGTTTAGTAGTTAATGAAAAACCACTGAATTAATCAGAAGTGCATAGCTTGGCAGCACAGTGGTGTAATGGTTTTGTGCTGAGTTGTCAAATCCTGGTGTGGTCACTGCTTCTACACCGATCTCCCTGTTCCTGAGTGTGATGCTTTTTTTATAGGTTTGGTCCCAAATTCTAAGCAGAATTCCTGCAGTTTATGTAAATTGCTGCCTCAAAAGCTGGTTTAGCATGAGTAAGTGAAATCAATGCTGGGTTGCAGCCTTCCACTCAGTGCTGCCGGCATAGGCTTTGGTTCCTGATGGTTCTGTATTGATCTATGTGCATTGAAAAATAAATGAATAGATTGACGTTTCTATTGTATAAAAACTGTTTCATTCTTCAGTTTACTCTTTCAATATACAAGTACAATAAAAGATATACAAGTTAAAATGAAAATATATAGATTTTGTAAACTGATTGCTTACATTTGTACTTAATTCAACATTTCAGAAATACCTTTCCAAAATAAAAAGGCAGAATTGTTCAAACATTTCATCAAAAATTACTATTTAAACTCAATAGTGATGCACAAAACTTAAATATCAGATATGAAACTATCATTATTTGGTACATCATCAGGATTCAGCAGCCTTACTTGTTTAAAGCTATAACCTTTATTGCTGTAATTGTATACCAACTGGAGTGTCACTGGGGTCTGCGCAGTCTCTTCAGTTTCATTTAGGTTCAGATTCAGAGGATCGTCTACTTATACAGACTTGTTCTGCCACATAAATCTTTTTCTTAGTGAGTGTGAATGAGCATTCTTGATGTACACAGGTATAAACTAAAAAAAATGCACTTACTACTTTGCAGTGGGGTAAGTTTTAATTTCCTTCTGCATGTATATTTATGGTGAAGGAGTCCTTCATTTCTCTTTAATATTTAAGAAAGAGCCTGTCCTCTATACATTCTTGAGATTTTCATTTGCTGCCTGATTTCAAATCATTTCAATTCTATCCTGCTTATTGTTCCTGTACCTGTTCAAACATATCCAAGCAGTGCCAGGGTCTATGGACAAATATCTACTAATGATCAGTGAAGAATCTGCTTAACAAGAACCCATCACCTGCTAGCACAGTATAGTAACAGGTAGGGGGAGATACAGTACGACATGTGACGAGTACACTGCAATCTATATACTAAAGCACTAAGAGTTGCAATTTCAACACTGAGAGAGCCTACTTCCTGTACACTCAGACCTAAAGATGCAATTTTATTTGAAAACCTTATCTGACATCACACAAAAAGTATCAAAATTTGAATTGTGTTAATATTGTTAATTAATGAAATAAAAATATGCTATAATCAGGACGGTTGACATCTGTGCTCTATTGGTGGCTGTGAATGTGTATAACAATATGTATATAACTTGACCATGAAGCAAAGCTGGTGCCAGGGCAAATTTAGCAGGGTGGGGTGGTAGATGAGGGGGTGGGAGTTGTTGGTTTTATGTCTCTTTTGTGTATATTTGATTCTTTGATTTATGTTGATTATGCTAATATTACTATTATCGATTATGTGCATTATTCTTTTGTTTTTGATTTTGTTTATGTGCGTAAGCTGCCTGCATTATGTTCAATGTTTTTTGTGGTTGTCCCCCAAAAAGCAGGGTCACCTGCCAATCGACACTAGGCAATGTTTTCATCTTATAAATCTGGAGGATCTGTCACAGTTCTTGGTGGTTCATTTTGAACATGCCTGGGAGTGCTGAGTTTACTTGTGTTTTGTTGTGCTTATTGTGATTACAGATTTTTTGACTTCTTGTTGTGGTTTTGATTTCACCTTTGGATTGGGTTTTTGGAAAATTGTCTGATATTGGCTTGTAGGCAACTTATTTATGTCTTCTGCTCTCTTCGAAGGTTCTTAGTGAGACAGAGAGTTTTTTGATAATACATTTTTTATCAATAAAGACTCTGTGTTTGCCCTTATTACTAGCTACGATTTTGACTGTGATATCCCCCTCTAGTGAGCATTTTAGGAAAGTGCTTTTGGAACATATTGGGACTTATGTGCTGTGGGACTCAAAGATGATGACAACAAGTAGAAATTAGGTGTGTACTATCTGACCTCAGTTAGCAGAGATTAACTGTCCTTTCTCCATATCCTCCATTATATCTTTGATAAGGTACATGACCAATCAAAATTGGGGTTTATACTATTTTGCCTACCTTTCTGTGCTTGCTTGACTTCCCTTTAGGCAATTATCTGAAAGAAGACACTTCCAGTCCTTTGCTAAGTTGAAAGAAATGGTCCCAGTTATCTCCCTTTCTGTTCTACAATAATGAAGAATGACTTTCTGAGTGAGCTGCTGAAACTACCATGGTTTAACTTAGGAGGACTCCTACTATCACCTGCAAATTGTTAAGCCCCTGAATCTGGGCAACAGTCATTGAAGAGATGCTATAAGCAGGTGTTTGTGTCAACAAATGCAAGCCTCTACAATGAGAAGTGGCCAGTTGCAGTAGAAAGTGGTGCACTTTGAACTGTGCAATAGACCAGAAACCTTTCATAGATAGATAGATAGATAGATAGATAGATAGATAGATAGATAGATAGATAGATAGATAGATAGATAGATAGATAGATAGATAGATAGATAGATAGATAGATAGATAGATAGATAGATAGATAGATAGATACTACATTTGTCCCTAAAATAGTCCTGGCAAACATTCCTTGTTCCTAATTTATCAGGATGAACTGATTACTTGTGTCTGATCAAAAGTGTTACTTCTTCTATACTGCTGAAATACCATGATACAGAGGAGCATGGTAATGCAGGTTTACTCTTTTTTGACATCCCTTTTTCAAAGTGTGGCGGAGGCTTTATATCTGCTGATAGACAAATGAATTAGAGGAGCTGAAGGACTAGTCCCCACTTTTAGGCAATTCTGTTGGAAAGCATTTACTTATTCAAGACCTATGCATGGAGAACCATCATGTGCTATGGATGATGGAAGAAATTAGGCAAAGCACAAAATCATGTCAAATGTGATAGTAAAATGTTAAGTGGTGAAGAGAGGAGTACCAACTCCACTGAAATGCAACTATAATCAATCACACATCCAGGAAGAAATTTACATTATAAAGTACATCATCATGTCAAGATGTCTCTTTCCTTGACATATTAAATTTGATGCTGCATTAGAGGGATCAGCTCATCAGGAGACACCTCTGTGTGACACATCTGGATTATATAAGTATAGCAATGTTGAGAGATAAAATGAATAGAAACCACACTGAAAATTGTAGTATGGGAAGATATAAGATATGATCATACAAGTGAAAACTTCCAGACATATAGTAAATATGCTAGTAAGGGCAGCTAGCTCCCTGATAGAACACTGAAGGAATTACACCAGGATGCTAGAGGACACGTGACTCAGATGGTACCATGGACTCTTGATCCTGTATTATGTCAGAGAACAAAGCCGCTGTGGAAGGGTGGGGGCAAGTACTTTTCCTTTAGGGAGACAGACAGCAGTAGAGATAGACCTTCTGAGTGTTTGAGAAAGGTACTGCCCATAAGAGGTAGCTGTCATCTTGAGAGAAGTCTTGAACACCCAACACTTTTAAGCTACTGTAACCACAGGGTTGCAGGGTCACTTACTCTAGCCCGGAGTCCCTATAGCCAAACCAGGCTATCCCTAAGCCTAGAAGGCTGTGGTTTACAGTACCTTGGGCCAGAGCCTAGAATGAGAATTGAGTGATACAGAGCAAGACATGTGGAGTAAAGACGCTGGCTGAGGGAAAAGGCCAGTGCCGAGAGAGAGAGAGAGAGAGAGAGAGAGAGAGAGAGAGCAAATGACAGTGCTTTAATGCCATACATGGGAGGTGGGCAGTGGTTGTGCCATCCTTCTTTATAAACTGGAATTCAAGCATACAGTATATAACTGTGCCATTGGATGGCTAGGGTGTACTTTTGTGCATTCAGTTTGTATGGGAGTTCTGCTTGTAACGATCATATCCTGTGGGTTTTATAACAAATGCATCATTTTAAAAATTGAAGGTACTTTCTATTAGATGAGGAAAGACTTAAGGAAGACATTATCTTTTTCTAATACATTTATTTATATTCATTGCATTCAATGCTTTTGATACATTATGTGTATTAAAATGTGATTTATATTACAGCATTATAAACAAGCCTCATTTTTTCAGCTTCTCTAAAGCATAGAATTTTAATGGCCATTAAACAACCAACAAGGTAATTGTACACACACAATCAGACCCTTTGTAATATTAAACACCCTTGCATCAAGCTCTGCTTTTTTTATATATTCCTAAGTGGAGCAGCGTAAACCTGTCATTGTTAATCTTGCGACCAACTTACTCTTATTCACTGCTGTCATAAAATTTTAAATTAATAGGGTTGATATATTAAGCATGTAAACCCATTAAATGATTGATTACTACATTTAAGTCTCTTTCATTTTTAATCCTTTAGTAAATGATGTATTTAATAATAACTGCAAAGAGGAAGACTTGCATAAAATAAGGTGTCATTAAGAAATTACAAATTCAAAATGTTATTCATTTGTTGTCAGCTTCTTTTAAAGTGCAATAAAATTATGATCAGGTAGAAGAGCTGCACACTATGCCATTCATTTCCCAGGTTTTTAAAAAAATCAGGCATTTTCAAGGTAAACCTAATTATTTATTCTTCATAATTTTACTAAATGTATCACCATAGTGAAATAAATATTTAAAATAATTTAACACTATCTTCAGGACAGTGGTGCAGTGGTAGTGCTGTTGCATCACAGTAATGAGACCTGGGTTTGCTTCCCGTGTCCTCCCTGTGTGGAGTTTGCATGTTCTTCCCATGACTTTGTGGGTTTCCACCAGGTACTCTGGTTTCCTTCCACAGTCCAAAGACATGCAGGTTAGGTGCATTGGCGATTCTAAATTGTCAATAGTGTGTGCTTTGGGGTGTGTGTGTGAATGTCCTGCGGTGGGCTGGCACCCTGCCCAGGGTTTGTTTCCTGCCTTACGCCCTGTGTTGGCTGGGATTGGCCCCCGTGACCCTGTGTCAGGATATAGTGGGTTGGGTAATGACTGACTGACTATCCTCTATCCTTTTTTATTGTACATTCCCTGACAAGAGTAACAATTCAGATGTACAGTTCACAGTGCTTGATACTAGGGTACCCATCAAGGGCTGGATTCCTCCTCAAACTTTAAATCTGTGATGTGTTAGAATCTCATCAATCATAGCTTCTTCCTTTGCATGTCTCCTTTGTTAAGTACTGCTGAATATGATGCTTTACTTCTTTAAGATTACAATCATTTAAAGGTAATATATGTAACAACAGTGGGGCATGTTGCTTCTTCATAGCACTTTGCATTATGCACTTGTTTTAATTTATATTGTCAGATGCAGTAAAGCATTCCATGACTCAGTAAAGATCAACGTAAATCTGCGTAAGGGTCTACCATCAAATGGTTTCCACTCACCAGGCTTATCTTCCCATTCTGAGTACAAAAGCACAAAAGATGAACAAACCCTATAAGCCCTATGGGTAGCTGAAGGCCTAATCTTGTTTTTTATGTCCATTCCCTGCATACCAAACAAGATGAACCTAAAAAGAGTTTAATCCGACAAGCAAATATGAAGGACTTCTGTGAACCTTTTTTTTGTTGAGACATGATTATCCACAGACACCCCAGCTTTATGGCTTCTCTATTGATTACTTCGCTCATATGAGTGTCTTTCACTAAGAGGAAGGCACTTCAGTTTTTCCACTCTTAGAATATTAAATGATGCTCCTTTTCCCTGTAAGAGTGCCGTCATCAGTTATTATGACGGGAGATTATATTTCATATCATAGTTGCTTGGCATGAATTATGTGAGGCTATCAACAACTGCTTACCCTGCTGCCTTATTTATTTTTGTTGGTTACTTACGTTTGGTCAATTTAAAACAAAATAACTGAACAATTACAAAAAAAAGCTCTAATATTCCTAGCATTCTTTAAAGTACTTTTCACATGATTGTTTGTCTGCAGTTCAGATCACATATTTGCTATCTTTTTAAACAGAAGCTGACATATCAGATGCCAGTGCTAGACACATAAATCAGCAAATTGACTAAGCTGTGTTCGAAGACTCATCGTCAGCTGAATACACGAGAATGCTTACAGAATTCATCAAGACACTGTACCTAACACTTTAAATTGTTTATTTCCCCAAAAACAGAGATAAGCAATTATGTGCACTGAATGTTGGAAGCCTGAGAATTTAAATCTAGTGGCAATGATCTATGTGTAAAGTTTGAAAAGACATTAGACAAGCTGTAACATACTATAAGAGTAATTAAAACAGCCATATAATATCTTCCACACGCCATCATAGGTGGCAGAATATACAGACAATTATGAACGAAAACCCTGTACCAAGTAAAATAATGTTCATGTGGCTCACTTTAAGCACCCACGTGTCAGGATCTGGTAGCATGTGAGTCTTTTTGTTTTATTTTTATTATTTTATCTTATATGATTTTTGATTTTTTAACAATTTTGTGACTTTGTTTGCATCTCATCCCAATGGCATCAGATATGCTTGATGACCTCTTGTGCATGACCATCGTTGATACGCCATGTATGTCATTGACATGCAAGTACACAATACATCAGTATGCAATGTCATAGGTGCTATTTTATATAAAGGGTTACTAGGCTTCCATGTTTAATTTTCTTATACAAAGGGAAGGCAAAACGGACAACTTCAGAATCAAACCTAATACGATTTTTGGGCAAGAGTTGAATGATATTGTTTGTAAATAAAAGGAGTCAGCATAATTTGTGATCAGAGAATATAATCAGAAACATTATTTTACCTTTTGGCAACCCGTGTCTGCGTTGGTTTCCTCTGGGTGCTCCGGTTTTCTCCCACAGTCTAAAGACATGCAGGTTAGGTGCATTGGCGATCCTAAATTGTCCCTAGTGTGTGCTTGGTGTGTGAGTGTGTGTGTGTGTGCCCTGCGGTGTGCTGGCGCCCAGCCCGGGGTTTGTTCCTGCCTTGCACCCTGTGTCAGCTGGGATTAGCTTCAGTAGATCCCCGTGACTCTGTGTTAGAATATAGCGGGCTGGAAAATGACTGACTGACTGACCTTTTGGAAATCAATTTTTGGAAAATCTTTTTGATTTTTGTCCTGTTTAGTTTAAAAACGTAGGCAGCTTGTTTTCCATTTCTTCTGATGTCTCTATACAATAATCAGCTCTAAGCCATGCCAATGATGCCAGCCTGCTTCCTCAGTCCTGGTCCTTCTTGAAATGTAATTTTCAATTTTAGATAATTATGTGATATATGTTAAGTTGCAAATCATGCAAGGGAATGAGAAACTGCTACACTTCTCTACACTTCAGACAGATGTAACTTTTTTTTTACTTAGTCATTTTCGGAACAAGAATTGCAACAATTGCCATGACAAGATGCTGAAAGGAAATCTATGTGCGAGCATTCACAACAGATTTTAAGAGCAATGCGAGCTCAGCAAACATGAATGGAAAATCAGAATGAAGACTTCAGTTAAAGATGTATAAGAGCCTTGCATTAAATACACTGCTGAAACATAAACATGGTAACACAAATCCCCCTGTTAATTCCATGGCCGGACTTATGGTGATGCAGTAGTTACTCCATTCTGTGTAAATCACTCTGCATGCATTTTATGGCAGATTTATTCATTCCTGACTATAACAGCTTTCATTGCACAATGGTAAATGTTTGAATTCTAGACTTGGCTCTGTCCACACAGAGTTAACGTATTCATCCAATGTAGGTGTGGGTTATGTTTGCACAATCCAGTTTCTTCCCACATTTTAATGACATGCTGGTTTAGATTGTGCGTGAAAGTGTGCATTTGTGCCTTTCATTGACTGGCATCACATCTGTGGCTTATTTCTGTGTAACATTTGATGCTGCTAGAATAGGCTTTGACTCCATAGGGCCCTATTGAATTAAATTAAAAAGGGTTAAGCAGAAAATGCTGCAATTATACATCTGATAAGTAGAACATTTTTATTTAATAAGTCTATCTCATCAAACTGCATTTGAAAACAGCCTTATTTCTCAGTATTACAACTCTTAGAGCCGTGATATGGTGATTGTCAGGTGAAGATAATGCCTTTTCTTCTTTCCCTCTCTCTCAATTACTCTTAAACCTGTTAGTTCATTAATTACTGTAACATTCAAATTTATATAGAATTTTATGTTGCAAAATGTATGTTATGGAAGATATTTATGTGGTATACATTTGCTTACTTTACTGGGGGTAAGTGTGAAAAAAAATTATAGTTAAATAATTGTTTTACAATGTAGGCATCAGACATGTAGAGCCGAGTATCATTTGGCTTGTTTCTTGTTTATTCAAGCTTTATGGATAGACTGATTAAAATAAAAACAAAAACCTTTTGAGAAAGTACAAATCATTCTCACCCGTGCAACAAACAGCCAAATGTTGTGTATTCATTACAATTGCATTAGATCTGGACATAATTAAAATTTGGATTGCTTTAATGCCACATGTCTCATTAGTTATCACAGATAATTGTTACCTTCTGAGATTACACAAAGGATAAAGCAGGTCCAGCAATGACACATTTCTTTGTGTTCATCTGGAAAGTTTTGGCAAAGAAATGCTTTTGCATCCTTTATGAAGTTGGCAGAGAATTTGTATTACATGATAAAAAGAAATACATAAGAAGGACAGAAGTAGATTTAACTTTATTAGGAAATATATACACTTGAGCATGGTTGAAAGAGCCTGGCACATTGAATATACACTGGGTTAGGAAAATGCCAGTAAAATACTAAAATGCTTATGTCAGGTTAAAGTGTGGTTTCTTCAACTTTGTCTGTCACCCCAAGTAAATGACCCTCTTGTTGCTGATTCACACTGATAATGTGTTAGACTGACAAACATTCTAATAGGTTTTCTTTTACTGCCAAATTGTGTGGGTCATGGCTGTGGAGCAAGGTGAAGGCAACTATTTCTAACTAAAGGTAGACAGAATCTCCAGCAAATATATCAGTTAAAATGCCAGTATTTTAAATGGGGTTTTAAAAATCCCATCATGCAACTTGTCAAGCTTGACAACTCTATTAGCTTGAAAAATTCAGTTTTCATCTGTCTACCTGAGTCAACAGCAGGGCCCATAGATAAGTGAGCTTTCATTAAAATATGTGGAATTATGCAGAAAATCATAAAGAATTTAATCCTTTGATTCTTTTTTCTTAAGTCAAAAGAAAAAAAAAAGAACTGTATGATTTATTAAGGACGGTTTGCTCTTTAGGAATTTGATAAGAAAATGAATAATGAAACTATTGTTATTAAATATGCACAAGCCAAAATCTATAGTGGCTGCTTACTGCCAGTTGACTTGGAGAGTTTCTGTAATGATTGTTATCACATTTCAATTTTGTGGAAAATAAGCATTAAAAAAAAAAACCAAAGTTAAAAATATACCATGCCAAAATCACATTTTAAATCTTAAGTATTTAAAGAAAAACATCATAGTGAACAAATATTGATAAACATTAAAACTTATTGGATTGATATTTGTATTTAAATCCTAAATAATCAATGCTTTCATTCATTCTCCAACTTAATCCAATTTGAGGATCACATGGAAGCTGATTATTTGAGGCAAGTGGAACCTGACCTGAATGAGATGTGAATCTGTCACAAGGCCCAGTCATGCACCTATCCACACTAATCTCATATCAGTCCAATTTACAGTTGCAAACCAACCTAATCTGCAAATGTTTGTGATGGAACATTCAAACTCCACCCGGATAGTGATTACTCCTGTGATGAACATTAGGCTTCTGGCTCTCATAGACAGACAGACAGACAGACAGACAGACAGACAGACAGACAGACAGACAGACAGACAGACAGATAGATAGATAGATAGATAGATAGATAGATAGATAGATAGATAGATAGATAGATAGATAGATAGATAGATAGATAGATAGATAGATAGATAGACCCCATGGGGAAATTTAGCCTATATATTATAACAAACAACAACTACCCATTCAAACACACATCCCCCATCTCAAATACATAACAAAATAAGTAAAAAGAAAGAAAAACATTTGACTCGGCTAAAGATAAAAAGAGCGTCACTGTCACAGTGAGGCATTGTAAAGGTATATTACCATTGGTGTAAAAGAGCCCCAGTAGTGTCTGTGTGGTATAATGGTATTCTTAAGGTTTTTAAGTTACTCCATCCAGTTGTATTTTGGTTTCTTTTTTTTCTGGCTTCATTTTAAGGAGAGAGGCCAATTGTCTCTTAACATTCTAGATTCTCAAAAACCTGTGATTATTCCTGTACAATCAGAAGTTTTATCAAGAGTAGCTGTTGTAAGTTGTGTCAGATAGATTACTATAAACATAACAACAAGATTAAAAATACTTTAATAAAATTTAAGCAACTAATGTTTTTTAGGTATGCAGATCAATAAACTTGACCCACATGTACTCTGTTTTTTTAGTTTCTGTTCGTTGGTTTATAAATTTTCAGCAATGCCTTGCAGTCTTCATTGTGGTAGAATAACTCCAGCATACTGTTACCCATTGAAGGCTTTCAGCTTTTGAAAAGTTTGCCGTACAATAATGAGCCCATAAAACTATACACCCATAAATGAATCAACATATTCTTGCAATGTGCTATTAGGAAATACTGTAGATAATTCAGATTAGAACAGGTTAGATTAGATAAACTTTATTAATATAAAGCTGGACTTTAGATGAATATGGCAGCAGAAACATAAAAAACAAGAATACAGACTCAAGGGACAGATAATACAGCCAATCAAACAATCAATCAATGTATATAGTGGCGCTTCTTGGCACACTGTGGCTGAATGAGCCTGTGGCTAAAAGTGTTTCTAAAGAGTGCCTCCTGGAAGGGATGCAGGGGATTTTGGCATCCAGTTTTGCCACCATCCTCTTCCACAAAAGTTTCCAGTGTGTCCAGGGTTAGCCCAGTGATGGAGCAGGCTTTCTTGATATGTTTGTTCAGGCATTGTGCTTCTTTTGAACTACGTATAATTGCTTCCTCAGGAGACAACAGCACTGAACATGACACTGGCTACTATGAAATGCTAGAACTTTTAGACCAGCTTGCTGCATATATCAAAAGACCTGGGTGTTCTTAAGAAGTACTGTCTCCTCTGGTTGTTCTTGCACACTGCCATTGTCAGTGGCAATCCAGTTTGTTATTTATGTGAATCCCCTAAGTACTTGTAGCTCTGCACCTCTTTCACATCCTCGCCTTGGATGGTGACTGTTCTCAGAGGCTTTTTGACGCACTGGAAGTCCACCACCAACTTTAATTGGTTACTTAGGGATTTTTAGCTTGCTCTCCTAAATAATATGGCTTGCTCAATCACTGTGAAAGATCAACTGTGACTGTGAGGTGACAACCTGTTTTTTATTAGACTTTCCTCTAGTGGGCACCTAGAACAGGCAGCTAATTTGTATAATGGTCTGTCTGCTTCAAGCCATCATTCACTCCCACCTTGCTTCTGCCTCTGCTCTTTTCACTAACCATGCAGTTAAAATATCACATATTTTCTCTGTCATTGTATTGTTTTTTGTGCTTTCCTATTGAGAACTCATTATAGTATGTGCTCTTAAAGTTTCACTGTTATGTATACTTTAGACTTTTTGTTTTTGCTTGTATTTGCTGTTTTGTTTCTTATTATTCCAATCAGTGTGCATTTTTCATAACCTCTTGCAGTGTGGTTTGCTCTGTAAAGTTCCTCATAATGGTGCATTACATTAATGACTCTATATAACAAAGATTGATTGAGCTCCTATTTTACATTTAAAATTATTTTTAGAAAAGCACAATTCATCTATAGACCCTAATGTATATGCTGATTGCAATGAAAAGTTTTCCTTCACCATCTTTCCTCCACGGGTGCTCATTTTACTTATTACATTTTTTTTTACATTTTTTTCTTTAAAGCATAATAAGGTGCACTTGAATACATTATAATTTAAATATTAAAAAAATACTTTACATGTTAATTTGTCTATTAAAAACAGGTTTATTTACTTTGAAGAAAGGAAGCGAGTTTTGTTTGATTTGCTGTATAATTAAGTATAGCAGTTGTTAGATATTTTATGAATGGCTGTCATAAGTACAGCAGCTGGTATTCACCAGGCTTCAGTAATAATGGATGTGGCCTTATGATGCATGCTTATTTATATTTGTCTGCAATTACTGCGGGCTGAAGCCATGTCCTAAAGGGTCCGCTTTGGAGGCTGGAAAACTAAATAATATCATTAACTAAAATAAATAATGCTCTAATTTTTTGCAGATACAATCCTGCCATTCTATGTATTAAACTATTTCAGACCTAAAATGTTCTTACTCTGCAAAGTAAGGAGTTATATCTTGTTTGAAGAAATACATACATAAACATGCACAGAAAATGAAAACTACACAGAAGAGCCAGTGAGGTGTCAGCAGTACCTCACCAATCAAGTAAAGCTATTTTTGTGCTTAAAAGATATAAATGAGCAATAGAAACAAGCTATTTCAGTGTTAAAGCCTCATTCTCTATACAGTGTGTTCAGTGGAAACATCTACTTCATCTAGCCTATTTTAGAGATGCTATTATCTTTAAGAAATAAGAATCTAATTCAAAACAAGATAACAAACTCTTTCAACTGTGGAACAAATATGTATAATTATAAAGATGCAAGACAATGTCTATAACTACCAGGGAAATACTGAAATGTGAGGCACAGACTTCAAATGCCCCATGGTGAATGTACAATACATAGGAGTCAATTGAGAATAAAAGTCGATGCAGTATAAAGCAAATTACGCTCTTCATCAGTTTAGTAGATACCCTACAAAAGAGTGAGTGCTAAAAGAAAAAATGTAGGGATAGCAAATCAAAAACAAAATGGTAGTCTTGGCATTTCATATGAATGTAATAATCAATAAAGCCTCAACAATAATACACCTTCTCTACAGATCAAGAGTCACAAATGGAACTAAGTGTTCATGAAGAACTGTAAAATATTGTTTAATGGTGGAATAAAGGCTCTGGTCAGAAGATCTCGGTACCTTATGGGTTTGAATAAGCAGCACAGCTTTGACTGATATTCAGTATGGAAGAGGAAGTCAGTTTTTTTGAGGTCTTCA
The DNA here is from genome assembly GCF_900747795.2 of Erpetoichthys calabaricus. Taxonomy (NCBI): domain Eukaryota; kingdom Metazoa; phylum Chordata; class Cladistia; order Polypteriformes; family Polypteridae; genus Erpetoichthys; species Erpetoichthys calabaricus. The sequence goes on along the minus strand of NC_041398.2, from coordinate 74,780,462 downwards.
GATTTGTGCTGACATTTGGTAAATTAAACTTGATAAAAGTAAATTTTGTGTATAAGAATGCAAAAAGTTACATTGAAGTCATAACAGGGAGTTTGCAGCTAAAAATCCGGGATTAGAAATTTCAGTTTTACCCATTCGTGTCCACAATGTGGACAATGGCATTAGGATATTGTGTTGTGTAGTGTGTTGTGTGGAGTATAAATCAAGAGAGGCTGCAATTAATATGCACAAACTCACAACAGGAAAACTGTGCAGTTTTGTTCTCCATAACACAAAAGTGATATAATAGTATTAGAAAAAGTCCAATGAGGACTACTAGATTTATTTCAGGACTTCAAAGTATAACCAATGAGAAAGATACTGTACATGGACATAAATTATTTTAGCCAAAGAAGACAGTGACTCACCATATTTAAATAATAATAGAAAATAGTTGATACCGGCTATTAATATATAAGAAGATGGATGAAGGCAGTAAATTTTACTCAAATGTTTATTCATTCAGAAAGTGGACTTTTGTAACAAGTTACTTTGCGGTACATAGCAATTTAAAGTTGCACCTTGGTAGCTCCAATTTAAAAACCTTTTCTGAACATTATCATGCACTTGTTGTTGAAAAGTAACCAAGGTACCTGGAGCTTAAAAGAAGTATTTTCAACCGATATATTTTGTTTTATTTAATCATATGTAATGCAAAATTATTTATTTCATTTATGATGATGTGCCTGAGAACTGATAGATCCTATCTTGAGAAGTTAAAGTAGTCATGTAGCCACTTATGTAATAAAGTTAAATAAATACTTTTTAAATTATGCTAACAATATCTTTTTCTTCTTCTATTGCTATGTTCTGTGATTAGAGTAATGGTTTTGCAATTTTTGAAATGTTCTGTCCTGCTGAGAAAAAAGAAAAAGAAATACTGGTACTACTGTGATGTACTGTAGCTACTAAAAGCACATATCTAGATAACTAGTGGGATCAGGAGACAATGATTTATTTGACATCAACTGACATTTGACTCTCTGCAATGTGTATTTTTAAAAATCAAAATTCATTTAGAACTCTAAAGCAGAAAAATGTGAGCAATGGATCAATAGATTATGGTCTATATCCTGACTGTAGAAGATACAGATGACCCTTAGCCCATGCTGATGAGGTTAAGCTGCATAAATGTTCACAATGTCAAAAAAGTTATTATAAATAATAGACTCCTACAAGTCACTGACTATTTTGAAATATTGGATAGCGTTGTCAAAATGAAAGACAGACTGTGTTGCAGCAGAATAATGGTGATACACAATGATGGATTTCATAAGTTCCCCCATATAAGCTATGAGATTTTTACTTCAATCGATCACACTTAAGAGACAAAAAAAGAAAGGAAAAACAGAGCCATGCACTTAGTGTACAAAAGAGCAGTGGAATAAAAAAGGTTCTGTGGAGAAACATTATGTTAAAAATTAAAAATTTCTGTTGATTCAGATATTTAAAACTAGAACAACACTGACCTTGTAATTTATGACATGTAATTTTATATGAAACGCTTTATTAACAAAAACTGACCACAAAGCATTCATAATAATGATAATAATAATTAACTTTTACTCTCCATGACCAATAAATGATTACATTTATATTATGTTTTCAAGGAGCTCTAATTCAGTTATACATCAGCAAAGAAAGCTGAACAGGACTATGACTACCTACATTATATTACATTTAAAAAGGTAGAGCAGCTTTCTCGAGGAAGTGACAAGTGTGTGTTTATAATTTTTGTTTTTTATTTCACCTTGTATAATTTCTTGTATTAGGAATTTGTTAGTTTTTGCATACCCTTTGAAGTCAGAGCACAGGGTGAGCCATTGTACAGCACCATGGAGCAACTGCAGGTTAAGGAGTCCCTAGGGCAGTAGCATAGATTTGAACCAGCAACCTTCCAGATACCAGCACAGCACTTTAGCCTCAGAGCCACCATAAATCTGGGGTGATCGAGTGATGCAGTGTATCACTTTTGCTTCTCAGTTCTAGAGACCTTTATTCAAATCTGGTCTCGAGAGCCCAGGTGCAAGAGAGTTACTGACTGATAAACAGAGATAAAAACACAAATCAGAAAATAAGAAATACTTACTTATTTAGTAATGTAGTGTATTACACTTCCTTTTTAAATGTATGTGCCTGAATATTGATACATTTAGCATTTATTTACCTCCTTAGCTTCAGCCAATTTTCAGTATCATTAAACCAAACATTTTATATCATTAATATTTATTAAAAAGTAAATTAGGAAATTTTACATAACAAGTTTTAATTTGTATGTCACTGATTAGTTTCTTCTATTTAATCAACCAAAATAGATGCCGGATTTATTGTGTGCTTAATATGTATTTAACTGGGTGGAACAGTGGTGCAATGGCTTTCTCTGGTACCTCACAGCTTCAGAGTCCTTGAATTGGACTTCTTCAAGGATGTGAGTTCACATTTTCTCAGTGTCTGAGTCCTCTTCCTGCCACATGCCAAAACACATTAAGATGATTCCTAACTGTACATTGACTGGCATAAAAGTGTATGTGTGTGTGAGTGAGCAGTCCACCTGTCTTGGAAAATTATGCATAAATAATTCTATTTTTATGGTTGCTTTTCTTTATACTACTAAGGTGTACCATGTCTGGATGTGATACCCCATGCAATGGCACCTTAGTATGTGCTTAAAAGTTTGTGCATTTTGAATTGTACTCGCGTGACCAGAGTGTGAAAAGATTAAATGATACAGACCACTATTATGGAAAATTCAGTGTGCCAAATCTCAGTTTTGTACCTAGCAATACATTGTCAATAAAATCAGTTCCTGTGCACTGACACAATCAAAAATAAAGTGCAAATAATAATATTGATCAAACATGACAAAAACATTTGCTTCCTTTCCTCATTTTCTCTTCTCCCGAAAACTCTGTGGGGCAAAGATATATCCACTATGCACAATGAAAAGAACAGACAACAATGACCACTAGTTTACCACGATGTTTATCTGATCACCCAGAATCACCACTTTATTCTGTTTCTACTTTATCCATCATTTGAAAGACTTCATCCACAGGCACTTCACTACCTTCTCTCCCAACATGGAGCTTGCAGATGAGTCAAATTCCTATATCACCTGCAGCACCTTTGAATCCCAGCTTCTACCTCCTTTTAAACACATAGATCGGAGGACTCCACTATAAGATCTACAAGAACTTCTTTTCATAACAGTAAGCTCACAGAAGGCCGCCAGTTTCTGACATTCAGATTGACTCTATAGGTAGACACTGAGAACTCACTCATATATTTTATTTTGATTTCTGCAGCCAATCCTGGTCAAATACCAACTCTGTGCTTGCATGCCACCATGCTTGCAATGATGTATGTAATCACAACTCCTATAGAATGAGACAATGACCCTATGCATGTGTGCATACCAATTTACAGAAAAGTCAACTTTCCTGAACCCGACCCAGGTAAATCTTTTATGAATGCTGTCTACCCTGGCCCTCACAGTGGCCATCTTCTAGCCAACACCTAACCTGACCCTTTATATCTGTACATCACTGACTAACACTGGGATGTCAGCACCTCCTCGCACGGACATGTGCTTGGCTCTATAGGTCTCTCCAGCTTGCACACTCACACATGAAATTCTAAAAACAGTTTCATGTTTTTCTGTTTTTCACCAAGCCTGTGCCATGGCCTGCCACACTGGATTTGCCCTGTGCATTCCTGTCTCCCGGCTGACATCACATTTAACCTTATCCTTTACCTTTTGGGTGCAGAAATGTTTTTTTCAATACACTTCAGAGAAGACCTGCAACTTCTCCAGATCTCCAGGGCTGGAGGAGCTGAAAACTGTTGCTGAGAACAGGTTGGCCTTGTCTATCCTGCCTGGCATGCTAATGTATTGTATATAAAGCCTCACTGTGACTTTTTTCTTTTTTAATATTTTGCCAAATCAGACATTTTTCTTTCTTTTTAGATGTCTCTGCTTTTAGTCTTTCTGGTATATCTGTGAGAGGGGTTGTTGCTTGTTATAATACAATAATATTTATTTATTTATTTTTGAGATTCTGTAAAATTTCCCCCTGTGGACAAATATCTATCTATCTATCTATCTATCTATCTATCTATCTATCTATCTATCTATCTATCTATCTATCTATCTATCTATCTATCTATCTATCTATCTATCTATCTATCTATCTATCTATCTATCTATCTATCATTTGTTTAGTTTATCATTTATTCCCATGCACCATCTTTTTATCTGAAATATTTTGTACTTTGCATATTTTCCTGTTCATTCATAAACCCATATAAAAGTCCAGTTATGGAGTTTTTGGCATAGGTGCAGAATCGTTTAAGAGAGAGAATCAAGATGCATCTGAGACCTATTTTTTCCTCCTCCTCAAAAGCTGAAATCTCTTGTTCATGTAACTATTCCTTTAATCCCATACCCTAAGAAGCCCCTTTGGCTTCAAGTTTTCTAGGGTAAGTTTCTAATAGCTTTCTACACTTGAATCTGGGTAGTTCATCCCATTTTTCCTGGCTGATTTTTCAAGCTTTGTTAGCATGGGTGGGAAGTGCCTGTAAACTGCCATCTTCAGGTCTTTCCACACTTATTCTTTGCAGGTTAAGCCTGGGCTTTGGTTGGGCCACTCAGGGGCAGTCAAAGACTTGTCCTAAAACTAATTCAGAGTTGTTTTGACTGTATCCTTTATAGTCATGCTGAAAGGTGAACTGTTGTCCTGTCCCCTTCGCTGAAACCAACCCCATAGCATGATGCCACCACTATCATGCTTTACTGCAGGAATGATTTCAAGCAGTTCCAGGTTTTTGCCAGATTCAGTGATTGGAGTTATGCCTAAAGAGTTTAATTTTTGTCTAATCGGACCAGAGAATCTTTTTCTGTATGTTTTTGGAGTCAGACTAGAGGATCTATTTCTGTATGTTCTTAGAGTCATATGCCTTTTTTAAGAGTGGCTTCCATCTAGTCACTATACCATAAATGCCTGATTGATAGAGGACTGCTGAAACTCTATTGGAGTAACAATTGGGTTCTTGCTCACCTGAATGGCCAAGCCTGTTCTTGTTTAGTTGCACAGAATGGATGAACAGCCACCTTTAGGAACAGTTCTGGTGGTTCCAAACATCCTCCATTTTACAATTATTGAAACTTCTGTGCTCCTGGTAGCACTCAAGGCTTTAAAAAATAGTTTTATACCCTTGTTCCGATCTATGCCTCACCACAATTTGATCGATCTGGTCTGCAAAGAGTTCCTTGGACTTCATGGTTTGTTTTACATACTAGCATGTAGTGTGAATTGTGGGACCTTACAAACACAGCTGTATGCCTTTCTAAAATCTATTCAGTTTGCCACAGATGGATGTGTCAAGTTCTAGACACATCTGAAGGGCAAATAAAGCAAACAGCTGACCACCATTTGTAGTGCCACTGCAAAGGGTCTGAATACTTATAAGTGAGAGAATTCAGTTTTAATTTTAAATACATTGGCAAAACTTAAATTTAAAAACACATCATCACTTTATATTTATATTGTACTGGCTGTCCCCCATGGCTCCACCCATGTAGTAGTGAAACAGGACAGTGAGGAGGGCCCCACCCAGCTCCTCACTCCTGATGTCATGCTTCGCCCTCCTGTCTCAGATTAGCGCAAATATATTGCTCCTGCAAGCGATCTATGATTCTTAGCACGATGAGAGAAGTCGCAAAATCAACCGGAATGTTCAAGCAAATTATAGAAAAAAACCCAATCTAAATCCGTCTCTCATTCGCTAGCTAAGCGGATGTAAGGTAGACAACCTGAGGCTGGTGCGTGAGGAGGTCCCCGCCCCCCTCTTCTTGGACCGCTGCATGTCTCTCGGATTCGCGCAAAAAAATCGGTACCGTAAGTGAACTATGATACTTAGTGCGATGGGAAATGTCGCAAAATCATCTGGAATGTTCAAGCAAATTTTAGAAAAAAACCCAATCTAAATCTGTTCAGTAGTTCTCTCGTGAAAAGCAGACAGACATACAGACAGACAGATGCTGGATTTTATATATAGAGAGATTAAATGGAAAATTTATCCATTTAAATTTAAATATACAACATAATGAAGTGTTCAGAAAGTGAAGGAGTCTGAATCTATATTGTACACTGTACTATAGTTGTGACATTTGAGAGACATTATGCAAGTCCTGAAGTAATTTCTTTTTATGCAGACCTGCTGCTAAAGTGCTGGGTGTGGTTTGGACTGATATTGAATCTCTCCTACAGTGGATGCAGCTGTTCATGATATTGGAAAGTGCTCCCATATCTCAGTGTGAGTCTTCTGCTCCAAGAAAATTCTCCTCCAATTCAGTTTGCCCTTGCCAATCACTGGTGAATTAAGTAAAGATGACAAATGCATTTTAAGTGCAAAAATTACTGTTCCTAACTCTGGGTGCTTGTTTTCAGTAGTAACCTCTCTATCTATCTAAAGAGTATGATGTAAAAAGGTTGTCAAATGTCACAATCACATAGCCCATTGGTTAAATCCAAGACAACCTTCATACCCCAGTTTTTCATGTTTTTTATCTATACATATGCAAATTATTAGCATAGCTGAATTGTGTATCACAGGTTGTCCTGATTTTTAGGCCATATTTTGTAGGCTTGCTGGGCATGAATAATACAGAGTAGCATCTTCCTCTTAAACGTACCGGACATTTGTCAATAGTGACATATGGAAATCTGTTGTAGAGAAGGGGCAACTGCAGAACTCACCTATCCCAAACACCCCTTAGGGCTGCCATCTTGTCATGTTCTCCCCTTGTACACTTGTCTCCCTTTTATCAAAGCCTATGACGCATGGGAGGACATGAAACCTATCAAGTGAAATTATGGATGGGAATGTAGCATAAACCAAAGTTACCATTCCAAAAGCTCATTGTTTCAGATCCTTACAATCCAACCAAAATCAATAGCCCATTGTAGTCTGCAAGAAAATCACATTAGTATCTTTCTGTCTTTCAGTATAGAAACACCTCCACTCCAAGTCAGTCCTATTACTATTTTCATATGGAATTTCTGAAATATGTCATAAAGTAAAAATCATGTTCATAAACAGTCTAATAAAGTTATGATAAATTAAATAATACCAAGCTGATAGAACAATATTAAATACATTTTTGAGTAGCAGAAGATGGTTTCCAAAAGAAGACAAACATTTGATGTGTTCAGTTATGGATGCAAACATTTCATTTGTGTGCCTGGCATGAATTAAGAATGGCTTCATTCAAGAATGAATTAAGTAGATATGATATATAAGTATCTGAGGTGTGACAAGGAAGATGAAAACTGTTAGAAGGGATGAAAGGCTAGAATGAGTGTATACGATTTATCTGAAAACATAAAAGTTAAGCTTAAAGATTTTGCAGTTGCTCAGTTCTGTAACAGGACAGACAACAGACCAGATTCATGTGTTTATAATCAAGACAAATGGAATATTCTTTGATTCTTACAACTCTGAGGTTATCATTGACCATGTTTACTTTCAATCATTCTTTTAACCTGTAAACTGCTGGACACATGGTAAGGTTCTTGAACAACCAAGCCATTCCCTGCCAGAAATTGAAATGTTTTAGGGGGACCAGTGAACGGTTGCAAATAAAAAGTAAAGAAATAAGTAATGAAGAGGTTCTTATTTCTATAGAAGGCATCTGTTGGGAATAGTGGCTGCAATGCTGTGAATGAACTATTTATGTAGCTTTCGTGTCTACTGTTTCGAAAAATGGGTGCGGTAGAAGGATCAATCTGTAAAATTCAAAAACTATTACTAATTCCCTAAATATTTATCTAAATATTAGGGCTTAGGAAGGAAAAGAGGGATGTGATTTTACAGTATTTCTTAGTCTCTGCTTCTGATTTAGTTGAGAACCTTGTCAACAATGCACTGATTATATCCTCAGTTGCTGAGTAATATCTGCATCAGTAATGCAGTATTATGGAAGACAGTTGTACTACCTTTGAGACAACAGAGACTGAGTGAAGGGAGAAAAAACGAGTTGAATATATTCGGTGATATGTGGCCGGTCATTCATCCTGGTCAATACCCCCAGGCCGCCAGGTGGATCCCTCCCTGCAGCATGGAGGTGCCCCGAATGCCAGCATGGAATTCTGGACAATGCAGTTTTTATCCCCAACCCTGCTGGATGCCATGGGGGCCACTAGGGGACGCTGCAGGGAGGAACAAGGATTATTTGCCCTACGCCCCGGAAGTACATTCAAGTCACATGGACAGGAGGAATGACGTGCTTCCGGGGTGAAGAAGAAAGGATTTTTATCTGACCCAGAAGTGTTCTTAGTCACGTGGACAGAGAGGATGAAACACTTCCGAGTCAAGGACTATGAAAAGGACTGTGAGAGACCAGAGCATTGAGCTGAGCTGGGTGGAAGGGTGGCAACGCGTCTGGGAGTGGAGGATTGTGATTGTTTATTGATTATAGTTATTGTTTATGAGTATTGTGGAGTGTAGGTGCTTTGTGCACTTATTTATAATAATAAATAATTATTGGACTTTTACCTGGTGTCTGCAAGAGTGGTCAGAGGGTTCAAGGGGTCGAGAGGACCTCAAACTGTCACAGTGCTTAGGGCAGAAGAAGCTGAAGAGAATAGAGAAAGTCTATGAACCAGTAAGCAGAGGTCTGGACAAATGATATTAAAACAAAAAAAAAACTTAAAATACATTTTTAATACAGATCAAATACAAAACCTTATGAAAATTAACGAAGGATGTATTTATTTTATTTTGCAACACTGATCAGTTTCAGACTTTTGTCAGAAAGAGAATATTTGAATAAGGGTCAAGATCTGTTTTTTAATATCCTTTTGGTAAAGGCTACCTGAAAGAACTGGCACAACTCTGACCAGTAAGTAGTTTGGTGTGTTTTGAAACAAACAGCCTCAGACTGATGATATTTTGATGGAAAGGTGGGTTTTTATCCTGAAAAGAACAGTTAAGAAATGAATAGGAGATTATGAAATCAGCCTTCCAAAAGAGAAGATAAGCCAGGCAGAGGTTTATTACCACAAAGCCAAAAAATAAAGCAACTTAAACTAAAACAAAAAATTACAGTCTGAAACATTATTAAAAAGGTCACAATAATTTTAGAGGCAAAACTTAGTAAAAGTAGTAAAAAATCAAAAGCAGAAGTTCATTATCTTCATCAAAATATGTGGATTCAGGCTGAAGAATGCCACCAACTTATATAGGATTATAGTGACTTCACACATCGTATTGTAAGTAATCAAGTGGTCAGTAGTTACCATGGTATTTAATATAATAAATAAAATAAATGTAATAAAACAATTATTAATTAGTCCTACAAAAAATGAATAATTACATTACCCAATCCAAATCATGACAGACACATTCCTACTATTTGTTAAGCCTAAGTCTAGGGTTGTAGGTAGGCGTCTTTTGGTGAAAGGCAGGAACTAAATCTATACCAGAACCTTAAGAGAAAAAATTGAGCATCATTGAATGTATATTATTTTTAAATGATATGTTTTGAAAAACTGGAGAAAATATAAGATTAGATTTTGCATAGTCAAAATGGCAATAAATGGGTTTGATACTGTGAGAATTAATAGAAGATTTGAAATTTTAAATCTTTCACATTGGTTTTATTTTCTTTGCTTTCATGAAGAAAATAATAGTCAGAAACACAGAAATGTTACATATTTAATCTGGAAGCAATTAATGATGAGTAAAATGCAAACCTTATCATATACTGTATAAAAGATTGCAAGTTGTTACCTAAAATGAGTGGTTTTTGTTTTCATTGTTTCATTGTGTAGCTTCAAATTGTGAACTTATACTTTTAATTTTTCACACTTCTGTTGGAGTTCTCTCAAATAGTAGCTTTTCTTCCTGGTATTAGCTAGTGAACTTTGACATTTTACTGTTAAATTCTGCTGAACAGTCTCCCAAATGATCTCCTCTTCGCTTACTTCTCCCTCCCTGGGGTACCAGCCCTGAGTAACCCATCCTCAAGACAGCTGGAAGCGTACAGTAGAAATTTAAAGCATGGATTTGTGGCTATGTCTGTTTTTTCAAGAAATACATTTTCTTTAAAATGTACAGTATATCATTATTGCGCCACTAAGCAGCTATCAAAATGCATAGGATTTTTAAAAATTAACTCAGTTACCCATGCACTTCTAAATTAAAAAAATATATATAAGGTGTGTACTCAGGGCAATTTTATATATCTGCATTTTTGTGAATTTATACATTTTGCTAGAAGTCATATTTTTTAACAACCATTAATTGTTTGTTTCTAACTTAACTTTGGTTTAAGTCATGGTTTAAGTGAAGCAACCCAGGAGAATTATTCCCACACACCCACTATGTGTTCTAAATGTATGACGTAAACTCTGGAGTTAATAATAAGACTTAGCATGCACCTGAAAAGGTCAAACCAGCTTTCTTTCATGTTTAGACTTAAAATGACTGGTGATGAGAAAAAATGATTTCACATACAGTTTTGCAAATCTGACACTAAAATTCATTTTGCATGTGATTTCTACAGCCTGGTTCAATTTTGCATGTTTACCTGTGTTCTTTTCTGCCATTTTGTAATGCATGTTGTAGGTGCCACCAGTAAACTCAGCTCTATCGATACTTCTCATTCATATATCACTATAAAGGAGTGCAATACTTTTTTTTATGTAACACACTATGTATTTTCGACATGAAGACACACCATTGTGCATGTTATTGTGTTTTCTTCACAGCAAAATATCACTATGAGGAAAGCCACCACTGACGAATCCTGCCCTCCATGGTGCTGTTACCCTAGAAACTACCGTACTTAAGGATACACATCCTTTTTTTTTTTTTTTTTTTTTTTTTACTAGAGATCTTACTTAAATACTTAATGACAGGCAAATGTAGAATTAACATTTGATCACACTCATAAGCCTTGGGTATGTCTCTTGGATGTTGACATATGAAGAAATATGGGGAAGATATTTTTGTTGCAACACAATCACTTACTCAGTTTCTGCTTCCTTTGAAGTGGAGGAGAACATATGATATAATTCCCCACTCTGTCCTCGCTAGTCCAATGTGTTCCACCTCAGCTCCTATGTAACCTATAGCATCAGCAGAAGTCACTGTTCATTCACGTATCAGCTTCAAGAAAAGACACATCATGTATCTGGAGTGTTTTAAGATCTGACGGCACTGTAACCTCCTAAATATTAGATGTTATGTCTAATCTTGCATTTTTAAGTCTATACATTAAACAGGGTGTCCCCTGGAGCCCCAACCCTTTTTCTATTTCTTTTGCTTTATTTACAACATGGAGCAAAAAGCTATTTATTATGCTAACGTTTCACTGCAGATTCAGTTTTTAGCAAATTGTTTTATTTGTCACTACTAATAACAATATCCTGAATTGCATTGTTGTGACTGAGGTGGTAAGTAAGAGTTTTTTAGTTTAATTTTCTGCTGTCTTGTTTCTCTCATGCTACCTTTAGAATTCATGTTTCCTAATGATTTTACATTCTGATATAGTTAAAAAATTGATTTTGCCTGCAATGAGGTCTTGATTTGTAAAGGTGTAGAATATTTTTCTGAAATATGATACAATATGAAGATCATCTAAAAGGCAAAGACTGTAACAGCATTGCAGTTAACAGGGAAATAGTCCAAAATTCCAATAAAACATATGAAAAAGAGAAATGTCTTTGTTTTTCAATCATTAACACTGCAGTAGCGTATGTATAGGGTTCAGTTGTTACAGTTTGGTTTCTGTTCTTATCATTTTGGGCCTTACCCAACGTGATAAAAGGTATCCTTCCCTCCTATTAGAATTTTTAATGTGCAGTCTGTATTTGTTATTAAAATTTTACAACCATTTGTTTACAGTTGCCATTGCAAAACTACCCAAATATAACCTACAGAGTGTGACATCATGAACATGATCATGTTAAGGTCAGGGCCGTCCACTTCATTATTATCTGAGATGTTAATGTTCAAATTGCTTGGTGTTTTGAACTCTGGTTAAAGGAGTTTGTACTTTAAACCTTAGACTATGATATTTGGTTTCTGTTAGGGGTTTATTGATAAATTTGGACTAACCTTTGGTTTCTGAAAGTTGGTGTCTAATTTTGCTACATCTCATTTCCTGCTCCAGCTTCATTAAAATGATCTTTTTGCCTCTCATGGGCACAATATTAAACTTATAAAGAATACTGAAATTGCCATTTTAAAAAAATCACTCTCCCAAATCACTTACCTGGCAATTGTACACTACTGAATCAACTACAGTTGAAAACACACATAAAGTATATTTGCCTAAGCAATCATAAATAGAAAGTTGTGCAATTAAAGCTGCCATATTCTATAGAAATACTGAGCAGAGACTTGTCAAGTAATCTTTATTACTTCCAGTTTTACATAATATAACAAACCATTTACCTTTTTATTAATATAAGTTGTTGTGGGGTCCTTCTAATTGAGCAAGATGTTGTTGAATAATGTGAAAAGATCATTTCATTAGAATACCCTTTAAGGATGCATATTTCAACTGCAATAATTGAAAAAGTGCACTACTACTAAATGAAAGTCTATTAAAGTATGACGTTAACTCTAATCACGCCCTGTCTCTAATTGGCTTACTATCTCTCACCCCTTCACTACCTAACAGCTAATGAGTGTACATACTGGTGTAAAATGGCTACCATCACATCATTAGTGGTGGTTGAAGTGGCTCCCCACTCACTATGTAAAGTGGTTTGAGTAGTGAGAAAGCGCTATATAAATGTAAAGAATCATTACTATTATTATATCCAACTAGCTGTGTAAGTCTGTGCTGTAAAAGCACAGGGTCCGAAAAACTATTGTAAACGTCAGAAAACAATGGAAATGCAGAGATGTCAGGTAATTGAAAGGAACTACTGTGGGCATCTCTTTCCTAGGAGGTTTCATGTTGAAGACGTGCTTGCATTGTTTGTGCATTAGCAGCTAAGTGACTGTCTTTCTTAGGAGGTTTCCTTTTACCGGCATGCTCGCCTTGCTTGTGTATTAGCAGCAGGAGGAAAAAGTTAAAGGGATATTGTTTTGCCGATATGCTCACCTCTCTACTGTAATAGCTGCTAAGCGAGTGATTCTTTCTTCGGAGGTTTCGCTTTGCCAACATGCTGGCCTCACTTGTGTATCCTCGGAGGCAGAGTGCTTACCTTGACTCCTCCTCTCATTTCCGGGCCGGAGCTTAGGAAAGCATTTAGCTAAGGGTTGCACCCCAGGATCAAATCTCTTCTCCAAGGAATGTGTAGTTTGGATAAATTTAAGATGGATTACACAAAATATAACACAAATAAGAAAACTGGTTATTTGAATAGTAGTTTCCCATTTATTGTCTAGGATTTCTTACTTAAAATATTTCTCTCCATGTTGAATATGAGTGAGCTGCTTTGGATATTTTGGTATGATTTACAGATCACTCCTTTGTCCAAAGAAGTTTTAGTAAGTGACGCTATAATAGTTAAGGTGGTCTTTTAGAAAATTATGGTATTATAATGCCGCTTACTATTGCATCAGCCACAAGATAACATTAACATTGAGTCAGAAGCAGTATGTGTTGGCATTCCTTTATTTGAAGGAGCAGCTTCAGGGCGAGCCTGCCACACTCACACAATCTCCATCCAAGTGTGGCCACTGCAAGCAGTAATTCTAAGGATAGTGAGCTACTTAAAAGAGAAATTAAAAATCCTTTGGGTAACCACGTGTAAACACCATGCAGCACTACATTGGTGTCAGAAGCAAGCCAAGTAAAAGATATGCAGTTCTACAGAGCAAAGTGGCAAGTGCCGCAGAGACACAAAAGTGGACTTGCTGTTGAGGGAGAGTCTCAAGGCTGAGATCTGGGACCTGGAATGCTGGGTGAGACATCAAGTCAGGAAGGAAGACAGTCAAGAGTCCACTATCTCTGCAGCACCAGAGGTGAACCAAGAAGGTTCACCTGGCAGCATACAATTATCAGGTAATTGTCATGAGGTGTAGCATTAAACACCCCTGCTACACATGACAGTGTAGCATTTAACATCCCTGCTGTGCTGTCTGACAACACAGCACAAAACATCAATGCTGCGGTGCCCTAATCACAGACTGCATGACCACAGTAGAAGAAAAGACGCTAGACTATTATAATGAATTAAGTCCAAACCTGAATGAAATATATGCCTTCTGTAACAAGTGGTAATTCTCTGTACAATGTAAGTCACTAATTGTTTGAATACCTTGAACACACCGGAAACTAAATGCATTTCAAACACAGAGGATTATTATTGTTATTATGGGATGATCATTAATAGAACATTTAAAATTCTGGTAATATTGGTATCAAACACGTACAGTATTTTGAATCACAGGATTTTGAAAATGTTTATTGACACTAGTACATACAATGCGGACAGAAATTAAGAAAAAAAACAGTGGATTTACTTTCTATAGTAACCCCTGTGGTTTGGAGGTGTACAGTTTTCACCAAAATACTATTGCCTGCAAATTTGCCCACCAGTGACACTTAAATATATGACCATCCTGTTTGATACTGTTACAATTTTTCCCAGACACCTAGGTCTTTACACTGTTTGCATAAAAAAATGAATTTGTATGATTCAATGTAGGAAAACTGCTTGAAATTAGATGGGTATGCACTGTCATTCTAGAGTAGTAATATAATCTTAGACACATTAGCCTTAAACCCCAAATCCTTCTATAACTCATCTATTCTACGTAGTTGTGGCCTGAAAACAGCTCCAAAAACCTGACATAGACAGACACAAAAACCAAATTCAGCACATGCATTTTTTCTTTTGGGAAACACTTTGCCTTGTTCCCTACCTGCACAGCACAGTTCACGAGTACACGGCACACTGTTTCTTCTCTCTTTCCTTTCCTTCATTCCACCTCCACTCCTCCCAACAAGCTCTATCTCCTTTCCTCCCAACTCTGGCTCCCTGAATTGAATGAGGCTGCTGTTTTTATGGAGCACTTCGAAGTGTTCCATGTGTCCCATAATCTCCTTCCGGCAGCACTTCTGGGTGTGGTAGAAGTGCTGCAATAAAGGGTTCAGCAGTTCCTGCAGTGCCCCCTGGCAGCACCCACAGAACCCAGGTAAGGGCCCTGGCTGTCCTCCACAGTAGCAAATGTATAAGTAAATAGCCTGAGTTATAGATATATGGTATATTATATATTACCAACATTGCTTACATAGTTGCAATTAGTTGTTACAGTACTTGAGAGTTTTATATAAGTTACCTACTGCTACAATAACTTTGCTGTGGTCCTGGTTGTGCTTTTTAGCATGTCTTTCTGACAAACATTTTTGATCCCTTTTTTCTTTGTTTTGTATTTATTTTTTAATATTTGTCAAATAAATCTTTAACTATTAAAAAGCTTTACATTTCTTATTGTAGGCCTGAGATTTTCAAAGTTTCTCTCTTCCATTTCTGGATTTTGGACATTAAAGCCTTTTATCACTTTTTTCTTGGTCCTGTGCAAGCCAAAACCTCCTTCAAGACCTTGACAGGACACTGATTTTGATTTGCAAGCCTCATTGCAGCTTAGAGTCCTACTTTTGGAGGATGTGTTAATATTTTGAGTCTTGAGAGATGGACATGTCATACCAGGAAGGAAAGTATAGTGCAACATTTACTGGGGTGGTATAGTAATGCATACTGGTAGTCAGTTATGCATTTTCAATGCTAAATGAAAATTAAATTTCTGATGGATATAGGATAGAAAAACTGGATTTTAACAGTATACTCAAGTTCAAATCAAGTTGGAGAGCATGCACCGGTGCAGTGCGTTGCCGCACCCACTACAGTATACTGATCACTTTTATTTAGTAGAGAATCTGAGTTTGATACTGCAGAACTCTTTGACAAGAGGTAAGTAAAAAAAAAACAGAGACACAGAGAGAAAAAAAGAATCTTTTAATTCTAACAAGCAGGTCGATTTAAGTTGTGTTCACAGAATATAGCAATATGGCAGTCTTGGAAAGAAAATGTATAGTCATTAAGCTTTTAAAAACATTATCTTAAAATTAGATAATGGAACTAATAATCCTTTACTGCAGTGTTGAAAGTGAAAACAAAAAAATACCTGCTATTGACTAGAGATATTATTTGTAAGTCAGTGTAAAAAAGAAAAGCTGAAAAAAATCTTGACATAACCTTTAAGAAGATAAGTAGCTTTGCTCTAGGTCACGCTTATAATTATTATGTCTTTGACATGTGCAGTCGTTCTTTCTTATAATTGTTGGTTGTTGCAATAATTGTCCTATTATATTGTAATGTTTTAAAAGAAGCAGGCCTACATAATTAAAGGTGCAACCAATGCCTTCAACAGGAAAGCCTGCAACTACTGTGTTGGAGAATAATAACTTTCCAATAATCTTGTATTCAGGACAGTTGTCAGAAACAAGTCAGTTATTACTAAAATAACTGTAAAGAGCATTTCACTGCATTTTCCTTATCACAAAAATTATTTTGAATTGCTTATTATTCTTAACTCACAAAAGCCAAATGGACAGTAAATTGAATTACACTCAAAGTATATATGATCCTTTCCTAAAAGAAAAAGATCATTTAAGCAAGTGGCTTCTAATTGCTAATTGCTAATTGCTAGATAGATAGATAGATAGATAGATAGATAGATAGATAGATAGATAGATAGATAGATAGATAGATAGATAGATAGATAGATAGATAGATAGATAGATAGATAGATAGATAGATAGATAGATAGATAGATAGATAGATAGATAGATAGATAGATAGATTTTATATCAGTAGTGACCAGACTGGCAATCTATACCAATAATGAACAGACTGGGAAAAAATCAAGTACTTGGAGCTGTGAGGCAGCATCACAAGCCGCCATGCTATCATGCATGCATTCTTACTACTTACAATTGGTGTTTTCACGAGCAAATAAATACTTGTTGCCCAGAAGTACTAGCTTTAAAAAATCATTTTCATATACACATTGTATATGTATATATATTTTTTCTTTGTAGATGATCTTTTTCCCTCTACTTGTTCACCTTTAACTCCTGGTGTGCCACTTCTGATAAAAGGACTGATTATGGAAATGAAGCACACTAAATATGTGTTTGAGATGTGTTGAGAGTTTAATGCACCATGCATGGAGATGCATTTGTGGAATGATGCATAATTAATAGGATATATGCTCCTGTGACCCTTGTTTCTTTTTCAGTACTTGGAACTCCTGTTAAGCATGCAAAGCCCCATTCACAGTATGACTCTCTGTATAACTTGTAGTTCTTTTCTGAATTTCACAGTGCCCTTAATCTTCTTCAAGGTTGCCTAGAAATAAAAATAAAGTGACTTCTCTATCAGTTCCCTCCAGAGCTTTAGTGCTTCTCCAGAATGATTAGGCCTCACAGTACCTTAGAGACATTGCATTAAATGATTTGTTTTCTAACACTTCACTTTTGCACAAAGCTTCAGTAAAGTCCTGGTTTAACACTAGAATTACCAAAGCCTACGAAAAAACTCATAGTCCCAGCCCACCTTAAATCCCTTCACACCTCTCCGTCAGCGTCTTTTGTCTTGTAAATGTGTCGATCAACACAAGCAGCCTGCTATCCTGTCCCCTCACCCACCGCCACAGCACAGTTTGCAAAGAAGGTTCTCAGTACTCAGTGTTTATCTTGGAGTGAAGTGCTGGAGTTGTAGAGGGTAAATAATATATCGTTATTTGTAATACATACATTTCATGTGTGTACCGTTTCTACAACAATCTATGTAAACACATTTTTTTCATGTTTTAGTAATAAGTGACAAAATGTAGACATGAAATGTATAATGTGTGAAGCCTGAAGTCCAAATATTAAATATACAGTTTCACAAAAAGTGCAAGTGTAAAACGACAGCTTCTGTGGTGCAGTGGTAATAACTGCTGATTTGTAATAAAGAGGTCACCAGATCGATCCTGGCTACCTCTCATATTTACCATTTTGAGTAGTGAGCTGCTCTTATCTATACTAATAAAAGGCAAAGCCCTCACTGACTCACTCATCACTAATTCTCCAACTTCCCGTGTAGGTAGAAGGCTGAAATTTGTCAGGCTCATTCCTTACAGCTTACTTACAAAAGTTAAGCAGGTTTCATTTCGAAATTCTACGCGTAACGGTCATAACGGTCGACAACATCCGCCACGTTAAACTTTCTTATTTATGGCCCCATCTTCACGAAATGTGGTAGGCGGCTTCCCTGCGCTAACCGAAACCGATGTACGTACTTATTTCGGTGATATGACGCCACTGTCGGCCGCCATATTGAACTTTCCAACGGTCTTTGTTACTTATGGGCCCATCTTCAAGAAATTTGGTACACGGGTTCCTAATGCTAACTAAATCCTACTTACGTACATATATACGTCCATAGCCTGCAGCTCGGTCGCCATGTGAGGCGGCGTTGGGTCCCCCATCCCCACGCCTTCTACGTAGTTGGCTGCCTGCCTATATAAGGCCGTCCGACGCTCCGGTTTCTTCATTCCCTTCCTTGCTTCGCCACGGTATTCACATCTCCCTGCTGATAACTGCAGCCTTTTTATTTAATCTACGGCTTCTCCGCTGTTTTATTGTTCATTTATTATGATTATAGTTATTGTGTAGGTGTTTTAGACTTAGTTTACATTGTTCAGGTACCCATTTCCTTTATTGTTTCCATTCTCTGTGTTACATATTGCATGACCATATCAGGCTCACTCTTGATATCTGGAGGAACATTGTGTCTTATGTATTGAATGACTGGGACAGGTTCAAGGTGTGGACTGATGACGGTACAGGAGATAATTATACTACACAGGAGCACTATAAGAGTGAAATGCTTAAGCCCTTCACCTATGGTTCTGCATGTGAGTTGATGGCTGCTGCTAAATTGTTCGGTTGTCGCTTTCAAGTGTACTGAAATGGCCAAATATTTTACACCTTTGGACAACCGCCAGTGCCTATTAAATATCTTAGATTCACAGTTGATGATTTGAATAGTGGACACTTTGATGTTTATGAATGTTTAAACTCTCAAAAGCTGGATGCGAAGTTATCGATGAAACCCATTTCAATTTAAATGCCTCCAATTTCCAGTAAGGCTCTGCTTCGCAATGACAAATAATAAGTCTCAGGGACAGACCCTACAAAAGGTTGGCATTGATTTGAGGCAAGATTGCTTTTCACATGGCCAACTATACGTTGCATGGTCAAGAGTAAGCTCAGCGCACAGCTTGGTCATATTACAACCAGAGGGGCCGAACTGACAACGTGGTATACAAAGAGATCCTTAACAAATAATTATTGGTATATTTCCCTCAGTTTAAAAAGATTTACTTTTCTTCTTAATAAAAATTTTAAAGCAGTACTTCGCCGCTGCGAAGCGCAGGTATTTTGCTAGTTGTTAATATTATACAATAAACACATATTCAGTTTTTTATTCAGTTTTATTGAGTGTTCCTGCTCACGCTGAATTAATATGCACCTTATGGTCCATGATCTCAAAGCCGCACTGACAAAAAAACAGAAACATAGGTATATATGATATTTGAAATAATTCATTTTATGACCTTTTATGATCTTGCCCATTCTCCACATTTTGATGCATGGTGGTGTTTCTTTTGTACTCCAGGACATTCAGAGGAAAGAATAGTACAGAGAGGTCAGCTCCATGCTATATACAGTCATCAAATTCAAATGTTAACAGTTCCCACACACCCAAGGACCATCCTTCCTACATTTACGACATGTGTACCTGTTGCAATGTACACACTTCTCTCTGTGCTGTGATTCCTATTACACTGAAGGGGCGCCTGACACTGACTGAGTTTGCTTTTCTGGGGGAAGCGGCGGTCTTGGAACAGAAGCTTGTCGATGTTACATCCTCTTTTTCTTTTTCCATTGCCTTTTCTTGTAAGAAGCGACGACGAAGTTCCTCTGCAAGGAGAGCCAAGAACGCGATTCTTTTCTCAGTGGACCCCATGCATGCCTTGTACAGTACATGTGCATTGATCACCGCCAAGTCAAGCTTGTTGTAGCACACAACAACTGGCCACCTGCGTGCTTCTGCTCTCACTGAATAAGCTCACACCTTCTGGTTCATGATGTCAATGCAGCACTGGGAAAAAAAGAATATTTGTGACATTTTGAAGAAATCATTTTATGACCTGAATAGTACCAATCAGAAAACATTGTCACACTAATGCAATATTATTTGAAAACGAACAGTGTCAGATCGGGTGTAAATTTATGGTACTTGTAAAAGTTAGCTTTTTTCAGTTTTATTCTCTCAGTCACGTTCACGCTCTTCCCTCCCTCACCCCCCAGATCTGACCCAAACTAACAGCGGCAGCATAAATTTACACCCGATCTGACGCTGTTCGTTTTGAAATAATATTCCATTATAGCAATGATGTTTTCTGATTGTACAGATTTCAGTCACTAAGTACAAAGTATGATGAACTCTCATATCAACTTTTCTTAATGCTATGTTAGATAACACCTACACTTGGAAATCAGCAACATAGCACAGAGCTCCACAGAACAAACACTGCAGAGCTTTTCTACACACTTCTCTACCAGTGCCATTCAGTGGGATAATGATATCATATTTACAGTAAGAAGCATTAGACTGAAAAAAAATACAAAAAGTTGACAACAGGCCACCAGGCCCACAATGTACATGGTTAAATAAGTATAATAATGTGAACACACAGCTACCACTGCTGCACTATACATAACAGATAGGTCCTTCAATGTAATATTGTCCAAGCAGTACGTCAGAAGGTGTAATAATGCAGTCTGTTCCAAGTCTGCTTTAAGACAGACAGAAGTTTTTGAAGTAATCGACAGAAGTTGAAACATCTGTGCAAATTGTTTGTTTCAATTTGAAAGGCTTAATTTACTTTAATTGCTGCAGAACATCTTTAGGTGGTAACGTTTTAACTGGTTCCTGAAGAAAGCCCATTTGTAATAGTCTGATATTTTCATTTTTCAGTGTTTGCTAAGCTAAATTTAAAATGTAAACTTCTGGCAGTTTACTGCTTCTCTTTTCAGCATTTTAGGTCATTGATTGCATTTGAGCTCATTAAATGTGAAGAAAAACTGAGGTGTTGTAAAACTTTTGAATGGTAGTATATATACAGTATAAGCATATGAATATTTTCACCTAAATTGGGTTTGGCTGGTTATATATTAGTGTAAATCACTTTGTCCTAAAGTTGGGTTTGATCTGTAACATATATATAGGGCAAAGCCACACAATGGAGGAATTTCACATACCTGTCAGGCAGGGTTCAACCAATAAGTTTCCACATTGTTATTTAGCCAGAGCAGTGAACTGAATACAAAGCTAAGTGATGAAGCTTCTGTGCCTACCTGCTACCCAACGGAGCACCATGGAGGCAACTGAAGGAGTAGAGGAGAAGGCAGAGACACAGAGCAAAAGGAAGGTCTTGTTGAAGGAGACAAATGGTCTCAAATGAGATACAGGTAACATTGTTGACCATGTCATTAACCATAGCTTGAACATGAGAGAAGCAGGTCAACCTATGGGCCAATTTGTTGCATTTTACCGTGGCTGGCAAAATGTAATAATTTGGAAATGAAGATGGGTACAGTAACTGTGGCCTCTGCAGTGCAATACTTATAGTACCTGTAGATTTAGATATGGTACATGTGACAATGCCGGTCCCCCACAGACTCCCTCTTCCCACATGGGAGTCTGTTGAACCAACACTGTCGATAGTTATGACCGAGTTCAGCTGACAAATGAGGACAAATCTCATTGACGCCAGGGGATGGTGTAAAATGCTCAGGTGCTTTTATTAAAAAAAACAATCCAAAACAAAAGTAAAACCAAAATGTCCATTGTGCAGAGTTAAAAAAAACAAATCAATAAAATCAGTCAAACGTGGAGATAAAATCCATAATAAATAAATCTGTTAAAATAGAGGTTAAAATGCAGTCTCTCTTCACCCGATCGCAGCTCACCACCTTCTGTCACCCTGGCTCACACATCACAGGTGTTGCCGGCAGAGCCTCTGCAGCATGAACTCCTTTCTGCTGACCCCTGTCTTGGCTGCCGCCACACTGCACAGCCAGACCGTCCGAGGTCGGCACACCTCTCGTCTTCCTTCGAGCTTACAAAGTCGCTCCTCGTGTTCACTGGGAGGTCTTACATCTCGCTCGCCCCACTCTACACGCTTAGTCAGTGGGGCGAACCAGCCCCTAGAGTGCCTCAGCCTGTGCTCCCTTCCGGAGCCCCAGCCTGAGCTGCCTTCTCCAAACAGGTGGCCTGATCATCTCTCTCTGACTGCCCTTCACCATCTATCCCGTTCTTTCCCCTCTCTTTCTTTTACATCTTTTATCTCTCTCTCTCCCCTTGTGCCGGCCCGTATATATACACCTGTCATCTTGGGCGCAGCACCTTAATCACACGCCCACGGAGACTGACAAAGAAACCTGGCCATATTTTGTTGTAGCCGCGGACCCGCTATACCACAGTACATTTCACAAAAAATATACAAAGATGAGTAAATGTGTGTTTTTTCAGAAGTGCGGAAAGACTCTGAAAGAGGGAGAGGCAGCTTGTACTTGTATCCATAAGCAGCAGACTGTAGAGTTAAACGTGGATACCAACAATTTCACTGCACACTGAAAAGCAAAATGGATTGCATTGTTTCACATTTTCCTATTAGTGCATAGTTAGTGTTTAGAATTAGCTATTCATGTGATGTTTTCATATAGAAATACCATTTTTAGAAGAGTTAGTATGGTTTGAATGAAGTGTGTGATTTACATGACATGTCTGTCTTGTTTTGGATTGTGTGAGTGTTTATGGGTATTGTGAATAGAGTTTGGATAAAATGAGCTGTAGTTTCAGAAATCAAGTGTAAGCAGTCAGAAAGAACTGTAAAAGATTGTGAATCAAGCAGCACTGCAGAATAATGCTCAGAGACACTGTACACTAGGTGTTATCATACACATGCATTTCGTTATGGAAATGATATCATTTCAATTGTAAATCTTAGCTTTTCAAAGCTTGAGAAAATGTAATGACGTTAATTTAATATGCTTAGTCTGGTGATCACTGTTTGCCAACTTCTGTAGGCGCAAGAGGTGTCCAACTTAATGAACTCTTAGTGACTGCTGATTGGGTCGAGGAGTGTAGAGATAATGAAAGAGCATGCCACTTTTGTAACAATGTAGTGTTATGGGTCCACAGTTCTCCCAGCAAAGGCCGGTTTGTTTTTAAATAAATAATCACCGCACCCGCGGCTTAGCGAGGGGGTGTGGTGGCTGTAGCGAGCCGCAGGGCGATCTGCGGTGTGGGCGTTTCTCACCTAAGTGCACAGGTGAGGGACTGCCCACATCCGTGATTGTTCCTGTGGCTAATGGGCTGCAGCTGCTATGTCCTCTCTGCATATATAGAGAAGCCCGAGACGGTTAGGGGGAGTAAAAGGAAAGGAAAGGAATGGAAAAGGAAAGGAAAGGAAAGAGAACGGGAGGTGGCACAAGCAAGCAAGAGAGAGCACGCACGCTGGTGCGAGCAACAGCAGGCTCGCATGGGAGAAAACAGGCAGCTGGGAGGAGAGCCCACAAGGGGAGTGTTTGGCTGACACTCAGTGGGTTGGGAAAGCGGCCGCTCCAACTGAGCGATTTAGGAGCTGGAGTGACCAGTGGAGTAATCGACTTGGCCGTTGCTAGGAGCAGGAGTCGAGGAGGCTTTGGACTGGTTTAGCCTCAGCGTGAGCGACTTGGACGCTGGGGAATTGACCAAAGTCTCGGTCCGGTTGGGAGCCCGACGAAGCCAAGGATCGGAGAGCTACCGGACCTGAGTGAAGGGCAGCTGTTCCTGCAGGTAGGTGACTCTCCTGTAGAGCAGCCCAGATGGGTGTAGCAGGGGAGCTGCCAGGGTAACAAAAGACACCGGGCTTTTTGTTTTAACGTATTACTTCCTGTGACATTTTACCTCGTTGTTTTTAGAGGATTTTTCTATTTATTGGTTTTTAACCTCTATACATTTCTTTTATGGATAATTTATTTAATGAAGACATTTGAATGAACTGCACAGCACTTTATTAGAACACTGATGGTTTTGATTGTCTTTTAATAAAGCAATTTTTACCATCATCCCCTTGCTCATTGTTATTGCCTCACTGTCTAGCTCATCGGTGACTTTACCGACGGTGTTGGGTTCAAGGGCTCCCAAACAGCCGATGGGAGCACGGAGTTGAACCCGTATTGTCACAAACAATGGGATTCTGGAATCGGTTCAGTGGTGAGATTCACGTAACGGGTGCACCCTTTGTGCAGTGTCCATGTTTTATCTGTGTGGGTTTTCTCCAGGTGGTCTGGTTTCATCTCAGTCCACAGATGAGCATGTTACTTGGATTGTTGATGGTAAATTGTCCCTTGATGTGTGTGAAGCTGGTGCCTTTTCAGGGATTGTTTCTTGTGCCCAAGACTTTCTGGGATAGACTCCAGTTTCACTGCATTTCTGTTCTGGAAAAGCAGGGTTAAGGATTGATTTCAGGAAACAATTGTAAATTAATGATTTACCTAAAGATTACATTCATGAGGTATGAATGCTGGCATAAGAAGTGTGCTGGTACCGATTTTTAAGAATAAGGGGGATGTGCAGAGCTCTAGTAACTACAGGGGGATAAAATTGATGAGCCACAGCATGAAGTTATGGTAAAGAGTAGTGGAAGATAGGTTAAGAAGGGAGGCGATGCTTAGTGAGCAGCAGTATGGTTTCATGTCAGGAAAGAGCACCACAGATGCGATGTTTGCTCTGAGGGTATTGATGGCGAAATATAGAGAAGGCCAGAAAGAGCTGCATTGCGTCTTTGTGGACCTGGAGAAAGCATATGTCAGCGTGCCTCGAGAGGAGATGTGATATTGTATGAGGAAGTTTGGAGTGGTAGAAAAGTATGTAAGAGTTGTACAGGATATGTACGAGGGAAGTGTAACAGTGGTGAAGTCTGTGATAGGAGTGACGGATGCATTCAACGTGAAGGTGGGATTACATCAGAGATCGGCTCTGAGCCCTTTCTTATTTGCAATGGTGATGGACAGGTTGACAGACGAGCTTAGACATGAGTCCCTGTGGACTATGATGTTTGCTGATGACATTGTGATCTGTAGGGAGCAGGTTGAAGAGACCCCAGAGAGGTGGAGATATACTCTAGAGAGGAAAGGAATGAAGGTCAGTAGGAACAAGACAGAATACGTGTGTGTGAATAAGAGAGAGGTCAGAGGAATGGTGAGGATGCAGGGAGTAGAATTGGCGAAGGTGGATGAGTTTAAATACTTGGAATCAACAGTACAGAGTAACGGGTATTGTGGAAGACAAGTGAAGAAGAGAGTACAGGAAGGGTGGAATGGGTGGAGAAGAGTGTCACGAGTGATTTGTGAAAAACAGATATCAACAAGAGTGAAAGAGAAGGTCTACGAGCTATGTTATATGGGTTGGAGACGGAGGCACTGACTAAAAAATAGGAGACAGCTGAAGGTGGCAGAGTTAAAGATGTTAAGATTTGCACTGGGTGTGACAAAGATGGACAGGATTAGAAACAAGTACCTTAGAGGGTCAGCTCAGGTTGGATGGTTGGGAGACAAAATCAGAGAGGTGAGATTGCATTGGTTTGGACATGTGCAGAAGAGAGATGCTGGGTATATTGGGAAAAGGATGTTAAAGATAGAGCTGCCAAGCAAAAGGGAAAGAGGAAGGCCTAAGAGAAGATTTGTGGTGAGAGAGGACATGCAGGTGATGGTGTAACAGAGCAAGATGCAGAAGACAGGAAGTTATGAAAAAGGATGATCTGCTGTTGCAACCCCTAATGGGTGCAGCCGAAAGAAGAAGGTATGGATGGTGGCAGAGCATGGGATAATCCAACAGGAGACAGACTGTACAGTTGTAGTAGTGACCAGAGAAAAGAGTGCATGAGAGGA
This sequence comes from Erpetoichthys calabaricus, assembly GCF_900747795.2. Taxonomy (NCBI): domain Eukaryota; kingdom Metazoa; phylum Chordata; class Cladistia; order Polypteriformes; family Polypteridae; genus Erpetoichthys; species Erpetoichthys calabaricus. Next base: position 74,754,400 of record NC_041398.2, on the reverse strand, counting down.
AAGGTTAGAAAAGAGCAACATGTTGTGAAATTGTATTCTCTTTTGAAGTTGGTGAAAAAATCTTTCTTTATTACAATCTTAATAAGAAAAATGAAAAGCTACTGTGTTTGTCAAATATTCATGTAGAATGTAAGAACTAAACCCTGGCCCACAAATTAATTGTGCTCCCTTTCCACTATGCTATTTAAACTGGTTTGTTTGTGAATATGGAGTTGTGAAAGTAATCACTGAAGAAGTCAAAATCATGCAGAGGAGGATGGAAGAAGGTTATAAGAATACTATTTCTTGATCAACTGATGAAATATTGTCTTCTAATATATGCCAATTAAATAAAGCTGTAATGTTTACCAAGTTGTACTGTAATCCAATATGGAGTTCAGCAGCTTGACGCTTAACGTCACAGGTGTTTAAGCTGAACATATTACACTTTGCTGTGCTTTTTGAACTATGAGATGTTGGTGATGATTTGTTCTTGTGGCTTCTCAATGTGAATATCAGGAGTGTACACATAAATGTGGATTGGTGAAGCCTTTAATAAGGTAATGAAGAACATATTTTGTGTGTGGAATTGACTAAGCCTTGACTGGAAAACAAAGCATAATCAAATGAGACACAGAAAACCTTAAAAGGAATGTCATTGAGGAATGACAAATATGGATGAGTTTTTTTTTTATGTTTAATTTAAGGAAAGAAAAAGTTGTTGGTCATCTGTGGGAAATGAACTAAACTCAGAGGTGCTGGTTCATAGATGTGTATCCTATAATCCTATATATATATAATAAGTTGTAAAAGTCACTTTTCATTATTTTTTGGGAGCAATTGGAGGGCACCATATGATTGTCAAGAAACAGTAGTTTTATCTGTGCCAAAAACTCACCACCAGTTTGTGGTGTAGTGGTTAGCATATCTGCCCTTAAATGAAAATCTGTGTAGTCAAATCCTGCCTATGAAGGATTTTATTTCAAAATCTGTCATTGGTTGTTTTGTATGTGGGTGGGGTCATAGTTTCTCAGACATTACCTAAAGTTACTTTGGAAGCAGGTACAAGGTGGCAGTATGAAAAAATATCTTTTTGCACTCATGAACTATGAGAGATGTAAGCTGACAAACAGTGGCCAGCAATAATGACAGGTATATGGAAATAATTGTTGATCATTAAAGATAAAAGTGTAGGTGATAAATGGGAATTGAACTGTAACGTATTGGTTGAGAGGCCTGTTCTATAGCTCTTTCTTAGTTGATACTGTATATCAGACTGTATTATTTGAACAAAGAGTATGAGATAGAGGTGAAAGGATATAATGGAACTGTGCCTCAAATGTGGATTGAGTTCTAAAACTCACTTTTACTCTGTTTTGGAGGCAGGAGGAGGACACTGTTTGACTTAGAATAATTAGAAAGGTGTGACATGCTTCTAAAGAAAATGTGGTGTAGTGGCTAGCATAATTGCCCTGAAAAGAAAAGTTTTAGGTTCAAATCCTGGCCATGGTGTATTCATTTTTATCATTATGAAATATTTCATAATGTATAATTGCATAATTATATTTTCTCAGGTATTGCCCATTGTTATTTGGGGAGCAGCTACAAGGTGTCAGCATGAAAAAATTTCACTATCCTGGTGACAAGGTAAATATAGAGTAATGTGTTGAAATCTGGATTTTCAACAAAGGTAGTTGTGATTCTGGGCCTTAAAAATTACACATTTTGAAAATGGCACGTGTCCATTACTCTATGGTGTGTTTCTGTGAAAATAACAAGAAACTGTAGCTGTGGGAGAAATACGGAAAATTCAGTTGGAGTTGCCACACTTGGACAGATGGTGTAGTGGTTAGTGATAGTTGTGTGTTAATAATTTCTGTGATGTCACCCTACAGGTTCCTGAGTCATGGAGGAGCAGTAAATTAAGGTAACTACACATATCAAATGCTTCTTCGTGAGATTCCAAAACGGATCATTTTATGCATTCCTCCAACATCACTAGACCCAGGTATGCTATGCAACAGCATGAAAAAAAAAATCTTTTTTTTTCTGCACAGGTAAAATGTGCCACCTTGTTATGAAACCTGCAAATTTTTGCATTGTCTGTGTGGTAATAAATGGTCAGTGCAAGTGCTTGGGTGACTAGTATCACTGTTTGTGATCACTGGTGTTGATCGGACAAATTTGCCAAAGTGTTTCTCACAGCAAATATGCCATGTTCGCCGGTGACCTTGTTTGCAGAGTAATTTCCTGAAAATTCATTGTGCGGCCAGCTTAGACTCACTTTTATCTCTTAATACCCCATTGTAATATAACAGAGATTTAGCAGCCAATGTTGATGTTGGATGGGACAGCTCCTTTTAGTATCCTAATAATTGAGTAAATATAGGGTAAATATAATGTAAAAATAGTACATTAATTTGAGAATCTTGAGAGTACACTAAAAATGACTGGAATATTTGTAAAACATTTAAGCACAAAACATGCAACCACAGGGCATCTGGAAATGTGTCGGTGTATTTGCGTCTTAAAGGTTGTGTCTTTTTGTATTGACTTGTATGTGAGCTTTGTTGAATATGTATGCCTAGCCCTTTAATAGTATTACCCAGGGTGCTGTTCAGTTGATCAACTAGGAAGGAGTGAAGAGTCCAAATGCTTTAGTGTTTGGTATGCCTGTTTGGTAGCAGCCACAATGAGCAAGCAAATCTGTAAGGGAAAACCAAACAAACTGAATGTTTGAGAGAGGTGAGTATCTTCTAACAAATCTTTCAAAGGTTTAACTTAGTGAATTCATTCTTCCTGCCCTCATGAACTTTTCCACTTTTAAAATTAAATTCAATTTTATCTCTAGGGGTGCCTGGTGGCGCAGTATTTGGCACTGCAGCATCACAACTCAGGTCACATTTTCCGACACAATTTTTGGTCCAAAATAATTTGCAAACACTTCTGTAGACTTCAGAAACTCTTAAAAGACTATTGCACCTTCATAATCCACTCAAGTTCAATTTCTTCTTGCCCACTGACTTCAATGCATTTGACTGAATTCTGTAAAGTTCCCAAACATTTCCCCAATTTCACCGAACTTAAGAAAAAAACAATTCGGCCAGGTTCACTCATCACTAGTGAGCACAAACAACACAATGCTGATGCCAAACAAACAGAATAAGTGCAAACATATTGTACTAAAAATGCTATATGAGATGTATATAAGAAGGATTTGGCTCCATAAACAGCTTAGTAAAGAAACTTTAGTCTGTGTGAATCTGCCATTCTGAGGAGATTTTCAGGAGCTAATAATCTTCTTGAGACTCCTTTTGTGGAACAATGGGCACAATGATATTGCACTTTTCATACCCACTGTATATGGATGGCATGTCTGGTCATGGTCATTGGAGCCTGGAAGATAATGGGAGATCACCAGACAGACAGAAACATTTGAAAGACAATGGTAATAAATGATAAAATTTTGTAAAAATTGAATTCAATTGATTTTAGAATCAGAATATTTTCAAAGCAGATAAAACTAGGACTCAATTTTGTGCCAGAAGTAAGGTGTCTGTAAGTTTGATTTCTTAACTTAGCACAGATGAGGAGGTCCCACTTGGAGTGTAGAGAAATGTGATATTCTTACATTAAATTGGGGTGGAGGTTTCTCCCCCATAAAGTTTTAAGCACAAACATATATGTGTTTTATGTATGGTATTGTATATTGTATCAGGTTTTACTCTGTGTTTGGGTTTGTGCGTATCTGTCCTGTGATGGGCAGGCACCTTGTCCTGCTTTGTGCCATTTGCTTTCTGCGACAGGCTGCAACTGCCCTGTGACCCTGCCCTGGAAAAGCTTAGGTTTGGAAGAGGAATGTATGGATAAATGGAGGGATGGATGTTACGGTAATACGAGGTCCCACTGACATAGTATCTGTGATCTCTTAACCTATGAAAAGAGTAGACAAAAACTTCAGTTAACAGAAGTGAACAGGATTCATGGAGAAAATAAACCTATTGGGATTCCATGATAGGTTTTGTTAGGGGAAATGCTCCGTAAATAAAGAATAGCCATTAGCTGCTGTTAAAAATTAATCCAAAGATGAATGTTCTTGTGTTACTTTAAAAAATTATTCCACTTTGTGGTCTTGTTTAGTGCAGCATGGCAGACTCACTTGTCTCAACAAAGCAGCCTCTTTAACAAGTTGGGTTCGTGTAAATTGCACAGCAATAAAGCATTTTCATCACACTAATCAAAGAACAGATAAATGGTATGGTCTTCAAACAGACCTATCTCTTGAGTATTATCTCAAAGTTACAAATAGTTATACAGAATAAAACTCTGGTAAATATCTGGTTCATAGAATAAGACTTCTTATTTGTAAACTAGCTCTATTTTGTAGCTTTGCCTGGGATGTTTGATAAGAGAGTGGGTTGTTAGTTGTAGTGCTGTTAATCAGATGTATCAGAAGTGCTGTGTAAGTAAGAACTTTTCTTTATACAATGTTTGTAGATTTTGTTTCTTATTTTTACCATTAGGCAAGTATTATTGTTTCTGCGTCTACTTTTCTCTTCCTCCCTTTTTTTGCTTCTATTGAAAAAATGTCTACACTCACAACCACAGCATCTGGCACATTCACTGGAGCTTTACAGCGAGTACTAACCTTTGAGCTTTGTGTCTTCCTTGAGCTTCCCTGAACTTTGTCCTTCCATTCCACACCTCACTGTACATGCCGATCATGATCCTGTCTCTTTATTCCTGTCAGGAATATTTTAGTTTTCATTCCAAACAATTGGTTAGTGGTGCTATTTATGTAGCCTATCCATCCCTTCATTTGCATGGATAGGCCCATTCTGAGCCCTGTGCAAAGCATGTACATTAACACCATAATCCATCCATCCATCCATTTTCCAACCACTGAATCCGAACACAGGGTCACGGGGGTCTGCTGGAGCCAATCCCAGCCAACACAGGGCACAAGGCAGGAACCAATCCCAGGCAGGGTGCCAACCCACCGCAGGACACACACAAACACACACTAGGGCCAATTTAGAATCGCCAATCCACCTAACCTGCATGTCTTTTGGACTTTGGGAGGAAACCAGAGCGCCCGGAGGAAACCCATGCAGACACGGGGAGAACATGCAAACTCCACGCAGGGAGGACCCGGGAAGCGAACCCAGGTCTCCCAACTGCGAGGCAGCAGTGCTACCCACTGCGCCACTGTGCCGCCCTAACACCATAATAAGAAATATTAAAATAAAAATGACATTTGAGTTTAAGAGGAGGAATCTGCATGTTCACCCTTAGTGTTCATTGGTGAAATTTAGCAAAGCATTTTTCGAATGAATATGCAGCATTTTCTGGAGATCTTGTTCATTGAATATATTCCTGGAAATGCATCCTGTGGCCGGTTTAGGCAAACATTTTTTTTCTAAGCGTTCTTGGTGTAGTTGATGACAGTTGTGTTATGAGGATGCCTTGATGATGGGCCATTAGTGAGAACAGATGCCACTTGCTGTTGGTTTGGCAGTTATTGTACTGGAGAATTGAGTGGTGGTTCTAGTGGTAAAGAGGGACAATTGCACACCTCAATAATGAAATGTGTTCAAACTTATTATTATTTTTTTTATAATAGTACATATAGCATTGTTTTGTCACTAAATATGATTTATTTTGTAACTGAGGATTTGCCTGTAAAACTGAAGATCTCATTCCAATATAGGGAAGTGTGGTCTGGTACTGGCAGAGATGACTTTCATACAGATGGCTCTGGTTACATAAAATGCATAGCAAATCACATTGATGTTGAGAGCCCTGTAGGATTGTGCAAGGTCTGCCCATTCTTGAAAATCCTTGAGGAACCTTAGACTGTCCTTAAGAAATATTGTTACAGTCATGGAAAATCCCAGAATAAGTGGCGTGGAGTAATGACAGGTATATGTAAGGTAATTTTCTATTTACGTCAGTTGTGGATGGGAATTGAACTTATACTTCCTGGTTGAGAGACGTGTATCCTACCCACTACACTACCATACCTGGCCTGGGTTACTGTCTCAGTTGATACTGTGGTATTTGAACAAAGAACAAGAAGAGATTGAGTTGGATTAATTGTTGAACTTTACCTCATATTTGTGTTAAGTTCTTACTCAGCTCTCTTTCAGTTTGTTTGAGGGCAGATTGAGGATTTTCTGTGTTTGACAAAAAATAGAAATGTGTGAGATTTCCCAACCTAAACCAGCACTGAGATATGGTGTAGTGGGCAGAATATCTGCCCTTAAAGTAGTGGAAATGGGGTTGATTCCCAGCCATGATGTTTAAACTTGTTTTTGTTTAGGAAGTTTTCATGATTGTCTATATTATAAGTGAGTAAGACCATGCTCTATCAGGAATTGCATATTGTTATTTGTGGAGCATGTATGACCGTTTCATCAAATTATTGTAATCCTTTGGACACTAGGTAACTAAAGACTAAATTTGAATCACTTGGATTTTCAATAGAATCTCTGTGATCCTGGACTATTATCAAAATGTGACATGAAAATGTGACATGTACTGTGTGCTTTGATATGTGGTGTGCTTCTCTTCAAATGACATTAAATATACTTAATAGATGTGAAGAAATAGTGAAAAATCATGGTGTCCAGGTCAGGTGGTGTAGAGGGAAGTGGTCATTGACTCTCAGTGATTCATGCAATCTCATCCCACAGGTTCAAGTCCAGGAGGAGTCACTCCTTGAGGCCAGGAAGAGCAGAGGAGGGTAGGCAGAGACAAGAGACTCACTCCACAGTTGTGTTGGACAATGACAGTTTATTTTTAATAGGTTGTACCATCAGATACATATATAGATATATATATATGGGGCAAAGCCACATAATGGATGAAGTAAACATGCTTGTCAATGTAAGTTTTCATGGGACTAATTCTGTGGCCAAACAGGCACTAAATGCTGCATAACTTTTAACTTAAAATGTGTTTCCTTTTTATGTAAACTGTACATATATTTTTTCTTTATTTGCTGGATGTCTCTGAATGGCTGTAGCTGTTTCCTGAACTATTTGTTTGGATGTTGCAGTTGTTCTTATTTGCACACTCAGTGGTACTGCATATTGGCACACAATTGTCAATAGTTAGAGCTCAGTGGTCTGTTTCCTAAGCCAGTGGCACAAAACCCTCAATGCACATCCAGCAGTTTGCTCTCTGCACTAATGCCTTAAACACTTCCTGCTCAACGCATCACATAGTGTTTAATTTCTAAGCACAAATTTCATGATCAACTCTCATATTATATTTTCATAATGCTAAGTTAGATTATGCTTACAGTACATATGAAAATCAGCAAACTTAACACAGAGCTCCACTGAGCAAACACTGCAGATCTTTTCTCCACACTTCTCTACCAATGCTATGCAATGTGAAAATTGTATCACATTTACAGTTAGAGGCATGGAAGTGAATTAAAGAAAAAAATATGTTAAGGTGACGAGAGGAGGGACTGAACCCATGACCTCTGGGCTTACAATGTATATATCCAAATAGTGATGTGACTGCTAAGCTACCACTAGTGCACTACACATTGTACCATCAGCGTAAGCATACATATATTTGGGGATGGATTAATTAGACATGCCTTTCAATGTAACTTTTCATGGGGCGGCAGACGTTGAGGTTTGGTTTCTGGAACACCCAGCCTTCTCTGTTGTAGACATTCCACCATATTCTCCCTTTCTGAACCTCATTGAGGAGTTCTTTTCCTGATATCAATCAAATACAGTAAAGAAGCATTAGACTGAAGTACAAAAAGAATTGACCATAAAGTGTCAGAAGATGGGATTGAACCCATGACTTCCAGGGTCATAAAGTACATGGCCAACTATTTACAGTAACTTGACTATTAGGCTACAGTGACTGCTGCTACAGGCCCACTATCACAACAAATTGTAGCTTTGGAGTGTACATATACAGTATAAGGGGAAAAGGCACATAATGGATGAATTAGCCACGCATGTCAATGTAACTTTTAATGGGGTGGCAGACATTGAGGTTTGCTTCCTGGAACACCCAAACTTTTCTGTTGTTGACATTCCACCATATTCTCCCTTTCTGAACCTCATTGAGGAGTTCCTTTCTGATATCAATCAAATACAGTAAGAGGCATTAGACTGAAATAAAAAAAAAAGAATTAACCATCAAGTGTCAGAAGAGGGGATTGAACCCATGACTTCCAGGGTCACAATGTACATGGCCAACCATTATTACAGTATTTTGACCACTAGGCTACAGGAACTGCTGCTACAACTCCACTATCACAACAGTGTGTATCTTTGGAGTGTACATATACAGTATAATGGGAAAAGGCACATAATGGATGAATTAGACACGCTTGTCAGAGAGGGTTCATCCAATAAGTTTCCACATTGTTACTCCACTTGAGCAGTCAACTGAATATAAAGGAAACAGAAGAGGCTTCTTTATATTTAGTTGACTGCTACACAATGGAGCACCATTGAGGCAACCAACGGTGTCAGAGGAAGAGGAGAGGACAGAGGCAGAGAGGAAAAGGAAAAGCTATTTTGGTAACAGCTGGATTTTGAAATCCATTCAGTGGTGAGATTGAAATACTGGTTGTGCCCTTTGTGCAGTTTGCATGTTTTCCCTGTGTCGGTTTTCTCCAGATTATCTTGCTTCTTCTCACAGTCCATAGACATGCAGGTTCAGATAGATAGATAGATAGATAGATAGATAGATAGATAGATAGATAGATAGATAGATAGATAGATAGATAGATAGATAGATAGATAGATAGATAGATAGATAGATAGATAGATAGATAGATAGATAGATGCTTTATTAATCCCAAGGGGAAATTCACATACTCCAGCAACACCATTGAACTGTTGATGCTAAATTGTTCTTTGATTTGTGTGTCCTCATTGGGAATGGCTGGTGCCTTGTTCAGTGATTCTTCATTGTTCCCATTACTTGTGTGGATACACTCCATCTTCTCTGAATCCTTGTTTCTGAATAAGTAGGGTTAGAAGAAGGATTTGTAATGACAATACAAATGACAATAATGTTTTTATAAACCGACTGCAAAATTCAAACTCAAAATGCTGAATTCATTGGGCGTCATGACTAACCACTGTACTACTCTAGAATACTTAACAGAGATTCTTTTTCTCTTAGCTCTATTCAGTGGACATTAAGGAGGGTTGACCACAAGCATTAAGGAAGCAAAACACTCCAAAGGACCACTTCTTCTGGGACCTTATCATCAAGGACTATAAAATAATTCAATATGTAATGAAAGCTATCTGTTGTAGGACAAAAAATCAATGTAAAAAAAAAATATATAGGTACTCCCTGTGAATCACTATTGCTATATTTTTTCAGTTAAATCTAAACTCTTACAAATGGAATAAACATAGCTGCTTTTATTTTTTCACTTTCTATTATCCCTGGTGTCCTATCTATTGTTCTACTGAATAGCCCTTAGTGGTTACTATATTTATTCATTCATTTTCTAAAGAAACTTATTCCAATACAGGTCTGCAAAATATGGATATTTCCCTTCTGTTTTTCTCATGTGAGACTCGTAAAGCATTTTATTTAATATTAGCATACTGTGTGTCCCAGCTGTTATTACACGAACAGTCTTTCATTTCTGGAATATCTTACCGGTTATTTATTTTTTTCAGAACTTTAAATCACATGCAGCTTTTCATGTCAGACTTTGCTTGATAAGCTCTAAAAAGAGACTATAAAGGTTTTCTAACACCATGTTTGATATCAATCGTCCATATATCAAAAACTAGTACTTGTGATTTTTGTACACAAGCTATTCACACTTAGTTTATGGCATTTCTAAGCTTGTTCTGAACATTGTGACATCAGAAAAATGGAGTTCATCAGGGATTTAAACAATGATGACAATGTCAATGTGCATTAAAAGCAGCTTTGTTTGCTGCAGTATGCACATGTTAAAGGGCCGTTCCCAAAGTATACCAGTATGAATTAAGTTTAGTTGGAAAATGACATTAACAAATGTTTAATTTTAAGTACTGTGTATGATGCAACACATTTTTTCAATAAATGGAATAAAAACATACTCTGTTCTCTTCCATGATTGCATTGTGTATGCATTATTATGGACCATTTCTAAAACTGCAGATCACTAATAGAAGTAATCAAAATGAGAGTGTAGTTTGTACTTCTAGAAGGGATGTCAAGCTAACGAAGAATGTAAAGCTGCCTATCTGTGCTTATCATTCGTTATGTCATTATCAGTTAAGCAGATAAAAGGCCTGGAGTTGATTTGAGGTGTGGTGCTTGCATGTGGAAGATTTTGCTGTGAACAGACAACATGCGATCAAAGGAGCTCTCCTTGCAGGTGGAAGAAGCCATCCTTAAGCTGCAAAAACAGAAAAAACCCATCTGAGAAATTGCTACAATATTACGAGTGGTAAAATCTACAGTTTGGTACATCCTGAGAAAGAAAGCAAGCACTGGTGAACTCAGCAACGCAAAAAGACCTGGATGTCCACGGAAGACAACAGTGGTGGATGATCGCAGAATCATTTCCATGGTGAAGAGAAACCCCTTCACAGCAGCCAACCAAGTGAACAACACTCTCCAGGGGGTAGGTGTATCGATATCCAAGTCTACCATAAAAAGAAGACTGCATGAAAGTAAATACAGAGGGTGCACTGCAAGGTGCAAGCCATTCATAAGCCTCAAGAATAGAAAGGCTAGATTGGACTTTGCTAAAGAACATCTAAAAAAGCCAGCACAGTTCTGGAAAAACATTCTTTGGACAGATGAAACCAAGATCAACCTCTATCAGAATGATGGCAAGAAAAAAGTATGGAGAAGGCGTGGAACAGCTCTTTATCCAAAGCATACCACATCATCTGTAAAACACGGTGGAGTCAGTGTGATGTGTTGGGCATGCATGGCTGCCAGTGGCACTGGGACACTAGTGTTTATTGATGATGTGACACAGGACAGAAGCAGCTGAATGAATTCTGAGGTGTTCAGAGACATACTGTCTGCTCAAATCCAGCTAAATGCAGTCAAATTGATTGGGCGGTGTTTCATGATACAGATGGACAATGACCCAAAACATACAGCCAAAGCAACCCAGGAGTTTATTAAAGCAAAGAAATGGAAAATTCTTGAATGGCCAAGTCAGTCACCTGATCTTAACCCAATTGAGCATGCATTTCATTTGTTGAAGACTAAACTTCAGATAGAAAGGCCCACAGACAAACAGCAACTGAAAGCCGCTGCAGTAAAGGCCTGGCAGAGCATTAAAAACGAGGAAACCCAGCATCTGGTGATGTCCATGAGTTCAAGACTGCAGTCATTGCCAGCAAAGGGTTTTCAACCAAGTATTAGAAATGAACATTTTATTTCCAGTTATTTAATTTGTCCAATTACTTTTGAGCCCCTGAAATGAAGGGATTGTGTTAAAAAAATGCTTTAGTTGCCTTACATTTTTATGCAATCGTTTTGTTTACCCCACTTAATTAAAGCTGAAAGTCTGCACTTCAACTGCATCTGAGTTGTTTCATTTAAAATTCATTGTGGTAATGTACAGAACCAAAATTAGAAAAAAGTTGTCTCTGTCCAAATATTTATGGACCTAACTGTAATATATATATATATATATATATATATATACACACACTAGGGGGTTCCCCCCTGCTTGTTCAGCTCGCCAGCCACTTCGCGTCTCTGCTGCTGGCGTTGTGAAGAGGGGGGCTGAACACACCCCAAGGAGATGCGGTTACTCCTCTGAAACCCCCTCTTAAACGGTGATACAATGGGAAACAAATAGTTTTTGTTTACCTCCTCTTTTCTCGATCAGCTGCTGGTTTGCTGCTGCTGCCTTGCCACATGATCTTTATCTTGTGCAGCATTTCAAACATATAAAAGCCTGTACAGCAGCTGTCACCGTTGCACTTTTAGGCTTAGGATTTTATATATATATATTGTCACGCATGCGCGCTTAGGGAGCCGCGGAAAGACTCAAACTGTTACATGAAACCGCAGGCCAGAAGGGAATGGTGGAGCACTAACCCCTCTCTCTTTATTTTCGGCAGAAAGAAAGAAACACCACCGCCATGAAGTCGCCTCCAGTACCTAACCATGCAATACCACTTCCGCATTCCCTCTGTCGACCCCTGATGACGTCAGCATCCCAGCATCCATCTTGGTACCTTCCCAGCAGCCTTCACTTTCATTTCCAGTCCCTCTCCATAAAGATTCCCCCAGTTCGCCATCTTGTCATCTGGTATATATTGTTATGTACAATATTTTTGACCTGAACTTCATTCTTACAGTATACAGGGCCGGAAAACCCCAACCCTTTATGCTTGTGTTGTCTTCTTTTTACAATATATATATATATATATATATATATATATATATATATATATATATATATATATATATATATATATATATATGTGTGTGTGTGTGTATATGTATGTATGTATATGTATGCATATGTATGTATATATATGTGCATATGTATATCCATCCATCCATCCTCTTCCGCTTATCCGAGGTTTGGTCGCGGGGGCAGCAGCTTGAGCAGAGATGCCCAGACTTCCCTCTCCCCGGCCACTTCTTCTAGCTCTTCCGGGAGAATCCCAAGGCGTTCCCAGGCCAGTCGAGAGACATAGTCCCTCCAGCGTGTCCTGGGTCTTCCCCGGGGCCTCCTCCCGGTTAGACGTGCCCGGAACACCTCACCAGGGAGGCGTCCAGGAGGCATCCTGATCAGATGCCCAAGCCACCTCATCTGACTCCTCTCGATGCGGAGGAGCAGCGGCTCTACTCTGAGCCCCTCCCGGATGACTGAGCTTCTCACCCTATCTTTAAGGGAGAGCCTAGACACCCTGCGGAGAAAACATGTATATGTGTATATATATATGCATGTATATATATGTGTATATATATATGTGTGTATATACGAGGGGGGACCCAAAAATAACCGGAAATATTTTTAAAACGTGTTTAATATAATTTTCTGTACAAACTACAATTAGTCTCCTTCAAAGTACTCTCCATTGGCGGAAATACACTTATCTAACCGTTTGTTCCATTGTTCGAAACATTTTTTAAATTCATCTGAAGTAATGACCATTAATGCTCTGGTCGTTTCTTGTTTTACCTTTTTGACGTCAGCAAAACACCTTCCTTTCAAGTCTTTTTTCATCCGAGGGAACAAAAAGAAATCACACGGAGCTAAATCCGGTGAGTAGGGTGGGTGGTTCAGGGTTGTCATACCGTTTCTTGCCAAAAATTGGCGAATGCTGAGAGCAGTGTGAGATGGAGCATTGTCATGATGAAAGAACCAATCACCCGACTAACACAAATCAGGGCGTTTCCTTCTCACACTGTTGCGCAACCTACTTTTACAAAACAATTCACTGAACACAAGCACAACCTTCCAGACTGATGGTACTTGGCAGACTGACTTGTGAGGAGTGTAACTAGATCGCCCTAGCGGCCCAACCACGTACTACAAGTACCAACATAACAACAACAAAATTCCGGTTATTTTTGGGTCCCCCCTTGTATATGTGTATGTATATATATATATAATATATGTGTGTGTGTACAAAGCCCTTTTAATTGCATGCTATTTTTGAACTTAAAGGAATAAAGGTATATGCATCTTATTTATCTTCACAAATAAATGTCTGTAATTAAAGCTCACAATGAACTCTATCAGTGTATGTTCATTATTGCTTCTGCTGAAGAGCTTATAATATTAACAATTCCATTTGTACTCCTGTGGTATAGCGGGTCCACAGCTCATGTGAAAAGGGCCAGTTTTTAAAATAAATAATCACCGCACTTGCGACTTAGCGAGGGGGTGTGTGGCCGAGCAGTTCTTGGGGAATTCGTGATAGGGGTGATTCTCACTTAAGTTCACAGGTGAGGAGTCGTCTGCATCCATAATTATTCCCGGGAGCTGCTGGTTGCCACAGCTGATCCACGGCCCCATAATATATAGTAGCGCGAGGCGGCTAGCGAGGGGAAAAAAGAAAAGAGATAAACAGAGGTTGCAGGAGTGAGGAAGAAAGCAGGAAGCAGGGAGGAGAAAGCCGGTGTGTGAGCGAGCAAATGTGCTCTCTGTTGAGAGAGAAAGGCAGTTGGACAGTGAGCCCTCGTGGGGTGTTTGGCCGGCACCCTGGGAGCAGTCAGTAATGGCCTGCATAAGGCTGAGAAGGCAGCAGGAGTCAGCACTTCAACAACAACTACAACAACATTTATTTATATAGCACATTTTCATACAAAAAAGTAGCTCAAAGTGCTTTACATAATGAAGAAAAGAAAAATAAAAGACAAAATAAGAAATTAAAATAAGACAACATTAGTTAACATAGAAAAGGAGTAAGGTCCGATGGGATGGCCAGGGTGGACAGAAAAAAACAAAAAAAAAACTCCAGAAAGCTGGAGAAAAAAATAAAATCTGTAGGGTTTCCAGGCCACAAGACCGCCCAGTCCCCTCTTGGGTAGTGAAAGCCCCAGCATGAGCGCCCTGGTCATTGGGAAGCCCAAGTCATGGTGTGGTGAAGCCTTCCGGAGCCAGGGATCGGCAAGGCGAACAGACCACCAGAAGAAGGCAGAAAGAAGGTCAGCTGCAGGTAGGGTAGCTCCCCTGGTGCATAGCCTGGACGGGAGAAGCAGGGGAGTCACCAGTAGAAAGGCACCAGGCTTTGTTTTAAAAGACTGCTTCCAGCCATTGTTTTAACCTTGGTTTTAAAAGAATTAACCTCCACCTTTCACTTGTTTTTATTGGATTATATATTTGAAGATTCTTGAAGCACTGCACGATTTATTTGAACACTTTGTTTTTGATTGTTGTTTTGTTTGCTGTTTTTAATAAAAGCACTTTTGCACCATCCCCTTGCTCCATTTGTTGTGCCTCACTGCCAAGCTGATCGGTGACATTACCGATAGAGTCAGGTTCATGTCTTCTGCAAGGACAATGGGAGCATGGAGCAAACCCGCATCATCACACCTCCAAAAAATAGTACTAATAAAATACTGTAGAGTAACAGAGTTGCATCCTAATTTTTAGTGTCCTGTTTTTTATCATTTTGGAATATGTATTGAGAGGATATGTAGCTTAGAAAATCCTGCAAATTCTGCGCATTTTTGAAACAATGTTATTTACAATATCTGTATATGAATTATTGCATAAATGTGCAAAATGGCAGTTCATTGTATAAATGATAGGTAAGAAGAGGGCACTTCAGTATTATATGTTTATATGCCCAAAAAAAATGACTGGATATATTTGTCTTAAGCACTTTACTGACTGAGTAAGAGCAAAGGAGACTTTTCAAGTGTGGCAGACAGACAGATACTGTTTATTTACAGTTCATATCATTTTTGACTTCCATATCTCTTTTTCATTTTATTGTCACATGCATTATAAATATAAATGGTAAGTGCCTTTTTATAATTTGAAAGATGAACTTCTTTATATGTTTGATGTGTTGTATAATTTAATTTTGGTTAATTTGATTAATTTACTATCAGAAGCAATGGTGCATTGAGTTAATATTTGTCATGGCTGATTAGTGCACACAGTTGAGTTTGTATTAATGTGCAGTGAGTGTTCACTTAAATTATCTACTGTGGCTAGTTTAACTGGAGAGGCAACATAGCAGTAGAATAAAACATCCTTGTTTGCAAGTAAATTAGATTTTCTTGTAAAGATTAGAGGCACAGAAGATATTTATCTTGATTTTGAAAAAGGTACCACATGAGACGCTTGTGATCAAGCTAAGAAAAGTGGCATTTAAAGGCACACTGTGCAGATGGGTACAAAATTGGCTTAAACTTGGAAAGCAAAGAGCTATGGAATGAGGACGTTTTCTGAATTAGGTATTTTTAAAAGAAATCGTGTCAGTGTGGGGCCAATGCTGTTTAAATTTATATAAATGATCTTGATAAAAATGTACAGTATCCAACTAAAGCTGGTTTAAGTTGTAAATGATATTAAACTAGCTTAAATAGCTAGAGTTATTGCAGATGGATCTGGGCAGAATTCAGACTTGGTCAGATATGAGGCAAATAAAACTTAATGTAAATAAATGTAATGAATTGTACATAGAGAGTAAACAAATTAGGACCGAATGTGCAATGTGGGAAGTGAAATTTGAATGTACATTTTATGAAACGAGCATACTAGTTGCAGAGAACTCTTATTTTCCATGTTCAGACAGGTACAGAAGTAATTAAAATTTGCACAATTCAAGAGAGGTTATTTGTAAACTGTAAAATGGATTAGTGATGCCTTCTCTGCAGTACTGTATGTGGTTTTGATCTCCATCCATTTTCCTAACTCACTTATCCAGGGCAGGGTTATGGGGCAGCAGAAGCCTATACTAACAATAATTAGATGTAAGGCAGGAACAAAACAAGGACAGGGCACCAGTCCATCGCAGAGCCAACACACACACTCACTCACAAGGACCAATTTTGTATCACCAGTTCACCTAAACTGCATTTCCTTGGACTGTGGTGAGGAAACTGTGGCACTAATAGATAACAGGGAGAATATGCAAACTCCATACAAGGAGCACCTGGGACTTGAATCCCAAGTCTCCTCATTGTGAGACGGCAACGCTGCCCCATTTTTAGGGTCTCCATTTAACAAAACAGATATAACAGCACTACAGAAAGTCATAAGGGCAGTGACTAGATTGCTTCTGGAACAAGGGTCTGAGCTATGAGGAAAGACTGAAAGAGAGGGAAACGTTTTTGTTTAAACACAACGTCAGCAACGAGAGTGAAGTATTCAAAATTATGAAAGAAATTAGTACAGCGGATTACACCTGTTATTTTGAAATGGATTCTTCAGCAGGATCCCAACCACACAAATGGGAGCTGCATGGTTTAGAGGAAATGTTTGCACAAATGGTAAAACATTTTTCCTTACTCAGAGAACCACAGGTTTGTGGAATAAATTACCAGGTAGACAGATAGACAGTAGTACCAAACTGGACTGGATGATATTTTATAAATTATTGTCTAATTATAATTGGAAGTATTCTAAAAGCCTCCTCAACAACAAAACTGTTCAACAAATACATTTTCTGATATAAAATTCAAAACCTATGTAAGGAGTAAACTGTGTTATCTATCATAATGTTTATTGAAAGTTTGTTTAATAATGTAAACCATTTGCATCCTATTAGTCATACAGTATTTCAGGCATATCAGAAATAAAAAAAATATAATTTTTTTGACATCCACAGTTATCATTTCAACTAAATAAAAATAACTTTTGAGGTACATTTTCATGGGAAAACAACATTAAACTGTAAGAACTATACAATCACTTTTATTCGTTATTAGTTTGACTGACTTTGAGATATTTGCACATACTTTGAAACGTGTGGGAAAAGTAATGATTGAAATTACATTGCAGCTTGATGAGTATGTCTCATTACACTAAGATAATGACTAAAATGTGCTAAGTAGAAAAATTCTCTGTACAAATTTAAAGCATAATCTAATCAATAAGACCCATGCATATGTCTAATTAATGGCATTCTTAACATTATCTAACCAATCGTGATGAAACGCTGATCTTATGTGATTATAAATAAGAAAAAAATGTTTTTTTGCAGAAAAATGTATGCAATTTTCTACATATTTAAATGATGATTATGTACCCACATTTTTCTGCACCACATTTTAGAATTGGTAATTTTAATCATAGAACATCAACAAACATCATATCTGCTTTATTAAAACTACAAAAGAGGTAAAATGTTTTAACAAATTTTGCTAAGTGAGGGTAGTAAATCCGAATTGGACACTTTAAATCCATAACTTTCCCGTGGAGCCATAAGTTTATTTTGAAAGAGCTGTGTGCACTTCACTTGTTTACTTCATTGTCAATACTGCAGTGTGCCAAGTCCGTCCACTTTTGTAAATGCATGTATCCCCTGTTACTATGGAATAGATTGAAGTTAGACTTAAAAAAGCTTTCAGAATTGTTAGCATACTTTCAACACTATTTCAACTGTCTTTTTAAAAAATGTTCTGTAATACTGCTAGTTTTATTATTCAACTGAAATAAATGATTGATCTGTAAACAGAATAAAAAAATCTGTTATCTGTTTTTCACTGATTTTTGCTTACTATATAAAAAAGAAGCTTAAATTGGAAAGGTTGTTTATCATGTTTCATTTGTGCTCTCCATCAAAAAAGGTGTTTCTTACTCTTATTCTTTTCTTGTATTTTCAGGTATTATTTTAAAAAAGATCCAATAAAAACAATAAACATAAGTATACAACTAGTCAATAATAACCACAACATTGCAAAAGGCTGTGGGGGTTTATAGTAATACGTATGTCTATATGAATGTAAAAAAAAGTATTCTTTATTCTTAACATAGTATGTTGCCTTGTTTCATTAAAAATCTGACATTTTAAACAGTGGTATTTGTAGACCTTTCCTCTAGAAACAATGATTCAGATATATTGTTGAAAAAAGAACCTTTTTTACTAACTTTGTAACTCTTCACATACCAAGAGTCTTTTTTTGAATGGCATGAACATACCTACATCATTACATCTTACTAAAATAGACATATTTGACAGCTTCACAAATTGAAATACTTACATTCTTATTGTTAATCCAGTTCAAAGTCATGGGGGGGTCAAAGCCTATTCTGGTAGCACTGCACACAAGGCAGGAGTCATCCCTTGACAGGGTACCAGTAACAATTTTAAAAAGTATAGAAAGCATCAATGTTTTAAAAAAATCTCTATCTTTCTGGTTACTGAGCATGGTTTGTAAATTCAACAAGCTTAGAGGATGAAGAGATATTTATATATTGATGCACCTAAAAATGACTGCAATAATAAAAATGAAAAACACATGTCTGTAAGAAGCAGAAACAACGTTTCAATTAACAAATGAATCAAAAGCCATACTTCGGACACAGTTTGAACATAATTGAGAAGTATATGCAAATCAATGGTTTATATAATGTCTTGCAAGTCTGATATGATTTGTAATTGGTTTATCTACAGTATAATATGATATGTACCTTTCATACTGATATCAACGTAATGTTGCTAATAAGAAAGTGGGGTCAAGATATTTACAAAGATGAGTATATTTAGTTTAGAGTCTTATCACTTTAAACTTTTCTTCAGTAATATCTGAAAACTTTCTAAAACTTTAATACAAACATATAACTTAAAATAATGTCTTGCAAAGATAAGTGTAGAAATTAGTAAAAGTAAATCATATTTAATTTAATTTTCTTACAATGACAAGTCAATAAACAGGGCCATTTGGACAGAAGAAGTCTATCCAAAAAAAAAATTAACAATAAAAATAAAAACAAACAAGATCATTGGATATTTAGGTGATTCATCTTGCCTGAAGTTTCTTCTCCAGGGGCCTCATGTATAAACGATGCGTACGCACAAAAATGTTGCGTACGAACGCTTCCATGTTCAAATCGCGATGTATAAAACCTAAACTTGGCATAAAGCCATGGACATTTCCATGGTAGCTCATACCCTGGCGTATGCAAGTCACCCGCTCTGTTTTGCAGACTGACGGTACTAGTCAAAGCAGTGCTATTGTTCCAGTGTGGTTTCCCTTTCTTTTTTAGATCCACATCCTTGACGCGGCTTTATAAATACACTGCGATTAACCGCATATTGTGTATTAGTTTAATGCATCTGATTGTAATTAACCTGTAACAATATAATGGTCCACAGAATGGTCAAACTATTCTAAATACCATAGCTGCTTTAGCATTGTTACTCTCACTGCACCTTCTTCTTCTTCTTCTTCTTTCAGCTGCTCTTGTTAGGGGTTGCCACAGCAGATCATCTTTTTCCATATTACTCTCACTGCACCACTCGGAGTATTTATATCACTATATCTGAATGGGGAATCACAGCTGTACAGTAGCTGATCTGAAAGAGAATTATCAGTGTACAGCATCAAGCACACGCTGCCTCAGCCATGCTGTCTGTTGAACTGCTCTCATACGGCAAACGCTTCAGAGCCTTTTTCTCGCGGTTCAGAAATAGTTTCATCCCAAGAACTATTAACACACTCAATCAGTCTATCAAGTGCTCCTTGTAGAACTGTTTGTACTTATAAGTACAATTACCTCACTGTAAACTTGCGATACAGTTATAATATTGCACAACCTGAGCCACTTATAAAGCGCATATTTACATATGATGACAATATCATTTTTAAGATGAAATGCAGCAAAATATGTTTATTATACAGATAAAACTTTAACTTAATTTAAATAATCTATATATTTAATAAATAAACATGTGAGGACATGGTGTTGCAGCGCTAGCAAGGAGCTGGCGCTCCGTTCACGGATTGTTCCTGCCTCGCACTGTATTCTTGCTGGGACTGGCGCGACACTGGATGGATAGAAAAATTTAACATGTACCATCCATCCATCCATCCATTATCCACCGCTTATCCGAGGTCAGGTCATGGGAGCAGCAGCCTAAGCAGGGAAGCCCAAACTTCCCTCTCCCCGGCCACCTCATTCAGCTCCTCTGGGAAGACCCCGAGGCATTCCCAGGCCATCCGGGAGATATAACCCCTCCAGCATGTCCTGGGTCTGCCCCGAGGCCTTCTCCCAGTGGGACATGCCTGGAATACCCTCCCAGGGAGGCGTCCAGGGGGCATCCTGACCAGATGTCTGAACCACCTCAACTGAGTTCTCTCAATGTGGAGAAGCAGCGACTCTACTCCGAGTCTCTGACTGAATAACTGAACTCCTCACCCTATCTCTAAGGGAAAGTCCAGCCACCCTGCGGAGAAAACTCATTTCGTCCGCTTGTATCCGCGATCTTGCTCTTTCGGTCACTACCCAAAGCACATGGCCATAGGTGAGGGTAGGAACATAGATCGACTGGTAAATTGACAGCCTCGCCTTTTGGCTCAGCTCTCTCTTCACCACGACAGACCATTGCAGAGCCCACATTACTGCGGATGCTACACCGATCTGTCTGTTGGCCTCCCGCTCCATTCTTCCCTCACTAGTGAACCAGACCCCGAGATACTTGAACTCCTCCACTTGAGGCAGTAATGTGTTCCCAACCCAGAGAGAGCATTCCACCCTTTTCTGGCTAAGAACCATGGCCTCGGATATAGAGGTGCTGCGAACCAGTCCAGCTGGAGGTCACTGTCTGATGAAGCCAACAGAACCACGTCATCCGCAAATAGCAGAGACGAGATTCTGAGTTCACCAAACCATACCCCATCCTGTCCTTGGCTGTGCCTAGAAATTCTGTCCATAAAACTTATGTAACATTTTGCTGTCATTTTTTGTGGGCCTCAACGCCCTTCTTTTCCAGCCAGTCCCAGTGATCAGCTTCTGCAGCTGTGTTTGACTATCTTATTCAATGCTCAATACTGTGCCTCGGCAGAAACTTATTCCGTCTTTGCCTAGTCTGGTCATGTTTGAACCCATTTGGTTTCATCTATCATTTTCCATGTTTGATACTCTATCCAGCACTCCTTAAATCATCCTTGCCTTCATCCAATCACCGCTTTCACAAATTCCACAAACATGTCTTTCAATTGTCCCCATTGATTGTCAATGTCTGTGTGTGTGAGGCTTTGTAGTGATTGAAATTGATTTCTCAGCTCAATTTGGAATTTTTGTGCCATTGCCTTATCTTTTGCTAATCCAAATGTAGTCAATTTCATTTCATGTGATGGAGACGGGTAATCAGCATGTCTTCTTATGTATGGTCTTGTGGTGAAAGTCGGTGATCCTGATAAACAAATTGTTCATCCCACACAGCAGCAGTAGCTTATCGCTGTGTCGTTGTCTATGTCGTTGAGCTGTATGGCCCCATTACATGTTCCTGCCTGGATCAATCATTACCAATATGAGTGTTCATGTTGCCAATGAGTATAGCTACATCAGGTTGAGAGGTATCCATCAGGACATCTTGAAGTCGGTCATAAAATGTGTATTTCTCCTCGTCATTGGCAACCTCAGTTGGTGCATAAATTTGTATAATAGTCATCTTCGTATGTCTTGATTGAGGCCTTGCTGTTATGATATGATCATTGATTGGCTTCCAACCGACAAACACCTTTGCTGCTTCTTTGCTCAGGATCAGGCCAACACCATGGACATGTTGCTGGATGTTGTTGACATAGAAGATTGTCTTTCCTTCGTTGATCAGTTTCCTGCTTCCCGTCCATCATAGGCCACTGGTGCCCAAGACTTCATGCTGACTCTGATTTTGAAGGTTTGTTCTTGCTATTTCTGAACTTTTGAAGCATGGTAAATAAAACTGAAATAAATTAAACACTTTTTTTTTTTACATCAACAAGAGACTACTAGGCTGATTTTGAAAGTCAAATGTACTTATAGTTATGTGGCTACACAGTGTTTAATCTGGAACAAAGATTACTAAAATTGACTTTTTTTAATTAATAATGATCTAAAAACTGAGTAAAACGTCTATTCATTCTGACGGCAATTACAATATTTTTTTACCGCAACCATTCACGATTTAAGGCTCAACCTATATTTGTTAGTTATGTTTGTATATGGGAAACTGCAACTCTCTCTGTGAGCGTTTGTGTTTTGATGCAGTTATTTTATCGTAGACATTGTTGATGCTTTTTACAATGGATTGTTTTTCCTTAAAAGGATAGTCTTTGAAAAATTGTAATATGTGCTGTTGATAAAAAATAATGTACCTCAGAAAAAGTTCATAGTATGGTAAGATCTTTCTGGACTGGGTCAAAGTGCTCTATAGTATCACCAGTGTTTTTGTTTGGTTGAATATTTTATTTTTTATTTAGTTACAGATGTGTTCTTGACTCTGCGGTGGGTTGGCACCCTGCCCAGGATTGGTTCCTGCCTTGTGCCCTGTGTTGGCTGGGATTGGCTCCAGCAGACCCCTGTGACCCTGTGTTCGGATTCAGCGGGTTGGAAAATGGATGGATGGATGGATGGGTGTTCTTGACTCCATGTATAATTTTAACTTTCAGAATAGAAGCAACACTACGTAGGCTTTCCCGTCTTTCTTTCTCTTTGTTAAAGTTTATTAGTTTATTACTAAATCCACTTAATATACTTTAGTATGACAGGGCCTATCCTGGAAGTAGGAGCCAATGATGGAAGAAGCACAAGGCAATTGTATGGCAGACTCCTGCACAATCCCAAATTCACCCAGTCCAGGAAAATCAATTGCTAATTCTTCCTGTTAAAGTAATTTTTGTGTATCTTTTTTTTTTTGCTTGACCTAATTTAAAATTGTCCAATACAATATAGATCATTTTGGGTTTTAAATATATTCAAAATCTTGCTTCTAAGAATAATCATTTTTTCCCCTCAGTGAGAAAAGACTATAATTTAAGTGAAACACCCACATCTCAGTTTCATTCATATTCTTTTCAAAGAAAAGCTCAGTGTCTAATTGTAATACATTCAGGCTTGCACCTTCACCTTCACTCCAGAAAGCTGAATGGGGGACAACAGAAAAAATTAAGAGCACATCTGAATTTTGTGGTCAGATTTTTACATATAGATTTTCATTTTTTCTCTTACTTCTCTGTTATGGAAATACTGATTGTTATTCACATAATAAATTACAATATATACTTTTCTAAGAAGATGTCTGGCTCAGTCATCCACTGAATAGTGTTATATTCAGCACAATTTTATGATCTTTCAGTTTATAATCTGCTCCAGTTTTTCCAGTAACACATAGCACTATTTAAAGCAAAGTTTCACTTTACAAAATGGCTTATTCCACACCAATTTAGGAATGGCACACTTCCCTATATATCCTTTAACAGCTGGTACTTTAAATGTAAGACCCTCCTAATATATATGCATTTTTGTGGACTACATACTTTTTACTATATTATATAATGGGCATGTTGGTGGGGCAGAGTTGTAATGAAGTACATCAGGGGTCTGTGGTGGTGCAGGGCTTTTAAAAAAACAGTAAAAAAAAAAACAGCATAGATATGTGGGAGGAAAGTCACGCAACCACAAAGAAATTGACGAGAGAATTGGCTAATTGCTTGTAGCCATTCATTACTGAAGTTCCACGGATTGTTTGGACCAACTGTACTCACTGGGTGTAAAAGGGGTCTGAGACCAAGAAGGGGGAAGATTGAAAACTCAAGAGAGAAAAATGAGAAAGAAGCAGAATCAGGTGATTGACCCAGCATGCTTGAAAGAAGGCAAGGCAGTCATGAGGCTTCGTGGTGAATGAGAGGAAAGGCACTCCTGCGGTGGGTCACTTCTGTTAAGCATTCGAAGGTGCAGGAGCAGGGGTCATTGTACAGGAGCTAGAGGATGGTGGTTGGAATGAGGGTGTCAGCTTCAAGCGTCCCAACAGTGAAGAGCTGAGGATGCTAAGATGAGAGCAAAAAAAGCGTGACCACATTCACTGCTATCTCAGCCCTGTTGTGAAGAGTGAGCAGCAGAGACGGTATCAAGAAAGATGCACTAGACTCAGAAAGAAAGAAAGAAAGAAAGAAAGAAAGAAAGAAAGAAAGAAAGAAAGAAAGAAAGAAAGAAAGAAAGAAAGAAAGAAAGAAAGAGAAAGAAAAGCTGATTCTGACTCTGTTTTATTCTTGACTTTAACTTATCTATATTGATCTGTTTATAGCTGGATTTTAATATCCACAAAGGCACTTTTTTTATTGACGATTATTTATTGAACTGTACTGCACTTTTTGAACACTGTTGGACTTTTGACCACTTGTGACTATATGCACTGTGCACTCTTGCACTAAGACTGTTGTTTGTGTCCTCATTTTCCTAGTCCATCTAGGTACATGACAACTGATGTCCCAGAAAAAATATGATGCCAAGGTTCCAGGCATCCGGGGTATCACAAGACCTTAGCGGTACTATCTCAGACGTCCAGAAACTTCAGATTAATTTTTAGTCTACTCATTTTCTGCAGGCGGAGTGGTGGCTCTGATGCTAGGGATCTGTGCTGGCAATCAGAAGGTTACCGGTTTGAATCCCACAAATGAGCAAGCCCCTTAACCTGCAATTGTTCCATCCTGGGTATGACGTTAACCTGCAAGAAAATCCTTCAACCTGCAAGGGAAAATTCGTGAGTTAGTGGCAGGATAGAAAACCTCACACTGTTTAATTTGAAATAGGGTGGCGTTGAGGCATTGCATGGCTGCACACAGGTCCTACTTTGGGATCCTGAGGTGGTTCATTATGTGGTCAGTGTGAGGATGCGCTGTATCAGTGCATACTCCCAACAACTCTCTCTCTCTCTCATTTAATGTGTGGTGTTTGCATTTTCTTTCAATGGAATAAAAAACAGATTTCCTCTGGGTACTTCCCACATTCCAGATACATGCAGGTATGGTTAATTGGTAACTCTTAATGAGCTCATTGCGGTTGGATGTGTCTTATGACAGAGTTGCATTCCATCAAATTCTGTTTCCTGCTGTCTATCCATTGCTGCACACATAAAGTCTACTTCTGTATGACCCTCTATTAGACAAATCTAGTTTATAAAATGAAGAAGTAATGATACTGAATTAAGTGTCTATCTTTCTGAATACAGATTAAAATATAAATATTTTACAACATAAAATTTTAAAACAATTTTTGAATACTGTATAATAAATCTGAAAATCTTTACACATTTGTATTCCTTTAGTTCAGTTTACACCATTACAAGCCCTATTTTGCATGTCCACTTAAATCACTTCAGTTATTTTTTCCATTGTGAGTTATTATTTTGGCTCTCTTTATTCTGTTCTATTTCTTGTTGGGAATCAATCACTAATAATTAATATGTAATTAACAATTCATGATGAGAATAATCTTATTACTTATCATCTTTCACCATTTTGCTTATAATTATAACATAAGTAAGGAACTCATATATTTTTCCTGTAACATGAAATGAAAGGTATATGATGAAATCTATGTTCTTCATTTAATTCAGAGTATGATATAAGCACTTACTGGATAATGATCTTACAAACACATCCATAAAACAGACTACAGTCCATTATAGTGTAAGTCACTTTGGGCTAATTTATTATTGTAATATTTACATTTGTCTACGTAATAATTTATACATTTGCTACAAGTTGAAGATATGTAGTACTAGGGTGTTGTACCATGTTAGCCATTATGGATGTAGTGAGAAGTTAAGCAAAATGACACCTTATATCTTGCCTGAAGAAGGGACATGAGTTGCTTTGAAAGCTTGCATATTGTAATCTTTCTAGTTAGCCAATAAAAGGTGTCATTTTGCTTAACTTCTCACTACAAGTTGAAGATATGTTACAACTCTTTACAGAATTTTTTTTATATACAGTTGTAACACAGGCAGATTTACTGATTTAATAAGGGTCTTACAGTACGGCAGAGGCAGAAATTAAATCAGTGACCACTGGTTTTTAAGTCCAATACCATAACCACTACGCCAAACTGCTAAATTTAAAGCTGCTGCAAATGTTAAATTATGTTTTCAAACTGCCAGACTAAACACAGAGAATGTACTGAGAATATGCGATTTTAAATTTAATCCATCCATTTTCTCAGTCTGCATTTTCTACTTCAGTTCTACAGTGTGCCAGGGCTTATTATAACAGAAACAGTCCAGGGCACACTCAAGCACACATATGCATACCAGAACAAGCGACATACACACTCAACCTAACCGGCAAATGTTTAGGAAGTTAGAGGAAGTCAATATAACAAGAGAAAGCCCACCTGGAAACAAAAGGAACAGTGTCTAGTTTGATAGCTGGGCCAGACGTGGGCTAATAAGTACTGCATCACCAATTTTTATAATCAGGTTTAGAAAAAAGGTCTTTGTACAATGGCCCTTAAGAATGTTTTGCATGCAGCACATCATTTCAGTGCTAAAGCATATTAATAATGCATCATGCTATATTTGCATCTCTTTACATTTTACAAGTGCTGAGACCTGGGCGCATTCAGTGCCACATGGCTTTTTGAGCTCCCAAGAATGTTTAAAAGCATCTCCACCACAATGCAGGAGGATTAGGCACAGAAGTGCCTGCTTATTTTAAGGGGCAATGCAAGTTATTTAAGTGGAATAGGATTAACATTAATTAAAAGTTCACACCGATATTTAGCTGCATTGAAGTGTAAAAAATTGGGAAACTTAATAAGGAGAATGAATTCCCCATGAGGCAGGAATTTTACTTGCTTGTATTCTGTTGTTGTTACACATAGTCATATTAACTATGTTGATAGATGGATATTATAAAGTTTTTATAAAGCCTTTGAACCAGCACATCTAGGGACTGCTCTATCTATCTATCTATCTATCTATCTATCTATCTATCTATCTATCTATCTATCTATCTATCTATCTATCTATCTATCTATCTATCTATCTATCTATCTATCTATCTATCTATCTATCTATCTATCTATCTATCTATCTATCTATCTATCTATCTATCTATCTATCTATCCATCCACTCCTTAATTACCTAACCTGCTTAATACAATTCAAGTCTATTAAGAGCAAAAATAAAATCCTTATTCACTATAAAACATTCTTTGTTTTTATCATTATTATTCTTAAAAGTGACCCTAATGCAACCAAATTTCATTCTTTGGTGAGAGGCATGCATATGTAATACTAAATTAATTTGAAAGTTCTACAAGGTTTTGCAAACAAGTAGCATTAATGTATTCATCAGGTGCCATGTGCATTTTTAAAATTTTTAAATCATCAGGACCATTCATTTCCCAACTCAGCTCTTTATCATCTGCTCAACGTCTAATCAATCAAATGGTGGATTTTATCAGTGTACCATTTGGCATTCTGTTATCATATGGATGTTCCTTAGTCAGTCTACTTGTTATACTACCAAAGAGAACATAGCTTCCTCTGTATATGGAAAATTATTAAATCATACAACTTGGAAGTTACTGTATATGCTGATATTAGAAGAGAAGTTGCTAAAGCATCAGATATGGTGATTTGTTAGACAAGTACACATAACCCTTTTTGCCTTTTGTAAAATGAGAGACTATTATTAATAAATCTAAATCTGAATAGGAGGAACATTCATTTGTAACTGATGGTGGGAAAGAAGTCTCTTCATAAATCACATCACTGATACTAGACCTTGTGAGGAGAAAAAACAACACTGTGAGCCTTTTTCAAAGAATGACATTCACACAAAGGCTTAACCATGTTCATACAACACAGCATTCATATGCTAAATTGCTTTAGGTGTTAATCTGCAGTCTATTCTTTAAAACTGCACAGAGCAGATAAACTCAATTTTAATCCAATAGAGGTTATTTTTAGGATTCCCTCTCTACTAGCATTCAGATACAAATAGGCTTCATTTCAAATAAAATTGTTATGGAAACCTCAAGAGCATCATTTAAAAATAAATCTGTCTCAGTTGTTTTACTCTAAGTGCCTACTAGTAAACTCATTCAAATTGATCTAAGTAAATGATGCACTTGAAGCCGTATTGTCCAGGTAATATAACGTAGCCTTAGAAAAAGAAAAAAAAACTGCCTCAATCATAAATATAACAGCTCATTAAATTAATACCCAATGTTAATGTCCTTGGAGGCATACGGTCAATATTTGAAAGATTTACTGCATTATGATTCGTTTAACTTGTCTCAGCTTTTATGAATTCTGTTTTTACAGAATATTGGGGTTTATGGCTGAGGTCAAATTGTGGAAACGGTAGATTATAAATAACTGTCTTCACCTAAATTTAACAGCCTAGTGCATACTAATTAAACACAAATGTAATGATATTCAGCTCTACAAACAGTTTAAAAAGAAAATATTTAACAGCAATATAAATTCACAGACTAGAAAGCAACTTACCTCCATAATGCATGTTTACACTATTATTATGCATTTTGTAAAAAAATAAAAATAAATGACTCTAAAATGGGTTAAGTAGGCCAGAAAGCAGATTTCTAAAAATTAAATGAAAAAAAATTGTATGATGAAAAAGATCTATTTATGGATTATCCATTTATTTAGATTAAAAAAAAAGATGTCATATATAGTGATACAGTGGCTGAGTGTTTAGAGTTGCTACTTCACAATTTCATGGATGTAGACCCACATTGTATTGAAAAACTCATCAGAAACTTCAAAAGACTTTGTTAGACAGTTATCTTATCCAAAGATCTTGACCATACATTGCTCTTCTCTCTTGTTAAATGAATCTTAGCCTGAAGAGGTCTATTAATTTTTTACATATAAGATGTCTCACTTAAAGATTTACCACTGTTGTTGCTTGTCCTAGTGTGTATATAAACACAGGGAATGCCAGTCTCTGTATTACATTGTGCCTGAAGAAGGGGCACTGAGTTTGACTCGAAAGCTTGCATATTGTAATCTTTTTAGTTAGCCTATATGTCATTTTGCTTGACTTCTCACTACAATGGATGTAGATTCAATTTCTGGCTTGGTCACTGTTAGCGTACAGTTTACATGTTCTCTCTGTGTTCATGTATGTTTTCTGGAAACACTCCAGTTTCCTCTGATACCCTGAAAGATAGTGTTTAGAAGTTGTCTCAGTATTTTTTTTTGCAAAGTCGGTCCTGGTGAGCCGCAGTGGCTACAGGTTTTCATTCCAACCCAATTGCTTAATTAGAAACCAATCATTGCCAATCTCAGACCTTATTTAATTTTATGGCTTGTTAGTCTGTGCAATGTAAGGCTCTTATATCGCTGATTTTTTTCCTTTCCAAGGATATCATCCAAATGATATGAAGCCTAAAACAGATCATTTTCAGTCTGTCACATTTTTCTATTAAGTGTTTTATTAAATCAAACAGTGCATGATGAACACACACAGATGTAATTGGAAAAAAGCTAGCTGGAGAACTGCTGGCTGCTTTGTCTTTAACATCTTATTGCTAATAAGGAGCAATTAAAACACTGAATGCAGCAGTTTAAGATTGAAATAAGCAATTAAGGTTGGAGAATCTTAACAAGCGAGACCACTAAAATGAAGCATCAAAATGTCACTTAAGCAATATGTGCTTCATCAGCAATAATTGAGTTCTCGTTAAGGAACTGGGTTGGAACAAAAACCTGCACATACTGCGGCTCACCAGGACCGACGTTGCCTACCCCTGGACTAGTATTCTGTGCACAGGGGGTTTTATACCAGATTAAATCTGAATAGGAGGAACTTATGACTTGCTGTGCAAAATGTTGAACTGTAAATCTAGAAGTTACCATTGCCATCCCCACCTCTGAATTTCTATGTGACGTTTATCAAGTCATTTTACCCACCCTGCAAAAAATGTAGTGTTTAGTATTGAAAGTTTTGTTTTGATCCTTTTCTGGCCAGCTGTTATGAGCCTGTAACAGTAATAATGGATTTAGAAAACAAGTTACTGTCTCAGTGTGTGCACATGCATTAGCAATGCATCCTATAATGAATCTGAAAGAAAGGGACTTTTGTACTAAATTTGTTTTTGTTTTTTGTTGCAGCAGGACCTGCATATCTGATAAATTAGGAAATATTTTAGTTGTCTTATATTCAGTCTATCCTTACAGTTCTTTGTGGACAATATGAGCTGAGATTTAATTATTTTATTTTATTTATTTGTTTACATTTTGAACAATAATTATTAAATGAACCATTACAACACACTAAGTTGCCAGTTTATTAGGTACATACCCAATATTCACACAAACACACATTCCAACATGTCACATAGCAGAGGATAGTGGTGTGTGGTATGAATCAGTCAGAACAAAGATTCTGGTATCAGTTAGAATTCAACTCCGCATCTGAATGGGCAAATTGAATGGCCATAGTAAGTTTGAAAATGTCATGAAAGTTATTGCGAGATGTGTTAGTTCTAAAAAATAGCTGTCAATATGGGTTTTCATGCACAACTGTTTCAAGGTCTTACTGAGAATGGTGTGAAAGGCAAACAACTACAAGTGACAGGTGATCATGTGACCACAAACAGCATGTGGATCAAAGGGGTCAGTGGGGAAAGATGGGAAACAAAAGCAAATGGAAAGGACACCACCAGGGCACATCACATCTGAATTCAACAAAGGTGTGCTGAATGTCATCTTAGAATACAGCACTTATGAGACCTTATCTGAAATAGGTTACAACAGTTGAAGATCATGCCGGGTGCTGATTTTGCCAGTGAAAACAGTATGCAAAAAGAAGTATCGAAATTGGACCATTGGAAAGTGGAATAAAGTTTTTTGGTCAGCTGGATCCATGTTCCTTTTGTATCCTGCTGATGGACGGTTTTTAATTTAGTGAAAGTTTGATAAGTCCTGTGTTGAGTCAATAGTACAGGCCAGTATTGACAGTGTTATATTGTAGGGAAAGTTTTCTTGGCACCTGGTATGTCTTAACGTCACATTCATTCCACACTCAAATGGACGCTTTATCATGGTAATGAACCAAATCTCAAGATGTATATCATCACTAAATAGATCTCAGTGGCTTGCACAGTCCCCAAATCTCAACCCTATCTAGAATCTGTGGAATGAGTTGGAAAGGGCTGTTTACAACAAGACTATGCAACTTTTCAATCTACAGCAACTGCACCAAACATTTTCACATGGTATAACATTCATTTACCATCCTGTCCCTCTTGTAAAAAGCTATGTCCAGATGAATTCCTTTTATTCTGAGGGCCAATGGAAATGTAATCCATATTACTAAACGAGAATGGTAAACCGAATATGGAAGCAGGGACATGCCCGTGGATGCAAAAGACATAGTGCACAAGCACCACACAAAGCCCCCCCCCCCATAGTGAAACGGGAGAGACTACGCACTTGCGCAGGCACCACACAACCACCCCCCCGCAACAGTGCAAAACGGGAAAAACTACGAACCGTCAGAGTAGGAAACAAAGTAAAACGTCATAAAGAGAGGCCGCAAGCGGGATAAAGCGAGGTCAGAAATAAAACACAGAGTTGGAAACAAAATAAAACACAGAGTTGGAAACAAAGTAAAACTTCATAAAGGGATTAAAGAAACAAAGCACACCTCACCCCCCCCCGAGTTAAACGGGAGAGACTACGCTCGTGCACAGACACCACACAAAGCAACCCCCCCCCAGCACCAGAGCAAAACGGGAGAGACTACAAACCGTCAGAGTAGGAAACAAAGTAAAACGTCATAAACAGGTAAACGAACAGGGACAAACACATAGAGAGCAGGTTACAAAACAAAGCCACCCTCCCCACAGTAAAACGAGAAAGACTACGGACCGTCTGACATGCCGTAAGCAGGATACAGCGAGGTCAGAAATAAAACACAGAGTAGGAAACAAACTAAAACTTCATAAAGGGATTAAAGAATGGGGACGAACACATGCAAAGCGGGTTACAGATGATGAAAACTGGAATGCAACAGCTACAAAAAAACCTATGGAATTAAACACATGCACACCGAGATACAGAATATAAAAGCAGAAACAACGACAGTTAAACGTCCACACCACACAGCGGATGCGGACCCTGAAGGTTCAGGCGCCTACATCGGGCGTCAGAACGCCCAGTGAAGTACAAAAGGCAAATGCGCCTACACAGCATGGTAAGAACTGACATAATACGGAAGGCGCAGGCGTCGCCGCCATATTGTGAGTGGCACTAATGCGCCATATTGTGAGTGGCACTAATGCGTACGGAGTCCACAAATGTTCATACATCAAACCCCAGATGGTACGGACACGCGTCTGAAACCGCGGAAGCAAAACTGTCTTGGCTCCAAAACCAAACAGCTCAACAACTAACACAGCTTCGACACCGAGCCCGTGTGGACAGATCTAATGAACGTGGGATACGAAGTGAAACGGGAAACACTACAGAGTCCGAAGTGCTCCACAATGCACCGCATAATAGTTCGGAAAGAGCTACAGTGACACGGGCGAATGCTCCGTATTAAACATACGTCATCCTCACACGTCCAAACTATAGATAGATAGATAGATAGATAGATAGATAGATAGATAGATAGATAGATAGATAGATAGATAGATAGATAGATAGATAGATAGATAGATAGATACTTTATTAATCCCAATGGGAAATTCACATTTTCCAGCAGCAGCATACTAATACTGTACAATAAATAATATTAAATAAAAGAATGATGATAATGCAGGTGAAATAAAGACAATAACTTTGTAGAATGTTACATGTTAACGTTTACCCCCCCTAAGTGAATCACATTACAGTGATGCATTATTAACAGTACAATAAACATCACAGTATCGCAAACAAATGAACATTATTACTCGACAAAGACAAAATATATTCACCACGGACCACGTGTCATTAAAACAAAAGCAGAATCAAGTGAGATCAGAAATAAAAGACAGAGTAGAAAGCAAAGTAAAACGTCATAAACAGCTACACGGGCGAACACTCCGTATTAAACGTGCATCATCCTCACACGTGGCTGCCCAGTGGGTACGGGTTCAAAACACCGGGGGTAGGCGAGCGAAGCGAGCATAGATGTACCTTAATAAACTATCAGGTCGGTGTATTTTAGGATATATATATGCAAAAACAATGAGAAAAACTGAAAGCAGTTGAGAAAAGCTCTGTAAAAATTAATGTAATACTCATTTACTCCTATGCAACAAGACCTTAACAAAAGGTTCTTTTAATCTTAATTATGGTTATAAAGCATCAGTAAAGTATTATATCATCTCTTTACAGTATGGCATTTGATATGCTTGTAGAATTGCCTATGAATATTAAGGATTCATGGGTCTTATAATGATGTATGTAATATCAAGAGTAATTTGTCTCAATTCAGACTGTTTCAAAGTGAAGTTATTTTATTAGGCCAAATTGCACAGATGAATAAACACTTTACTGGTGCTTTATAAGTCTTATTAACAACAAACAAAGCCTTTGTTAAAGACTTGTTACATAAGAGTACATGTGTAATAGATCTCTTTTTACAATAGCTAAAAAAAAAATCTTACAAGCAGTTTAATTAAAATATATAATTGTATGCAATGTATACATAGCTAGAAATACAATACTGATTATACATCACTTCAAGACTGAATAACCTTTATTTGAGACAGACAAATGCTGGCTTTTAACATATAATAGACACACGCTGTTCTTGTTGGCTGTTTATAGTCTGCATTCTTATCAAATTGAAAAAATGTATCTTGTGTTACGCAGTGCACATTCTCCTTATAGTTATAGTGAAGTTACTTGCATTCCTTGGATTTCTACAAGTTTGAAATGTCTCTGGAAAATGTCTATCACAGTACCTCATTTATTGTATACTGTATTACATGAATTGCAGAGAGTTTCTCATGGAAGATTTCTCCAGTGTTTTCATTATTATCTAGCCATCTCTGTTAAGGTGTAAGCTCAGAAGTGTGCAGGTGAGTGAGCCTATGGTGTCTTGGATAATGGACTACCTGTAGGGCAGGCCGCAGTTTGTTAGACTCAAGGACTGTGTTTCTAATACTGATGCTCTGACTCTGGAGCACCACCAGGAACAGTCCTGTCTCCTTTTCTCTCAACTCTGTACACCTCCAACTATAAATATAGCACCAGGTTTTGTCACTTGTAGAAATTCTCAGATAACTCTGCACTTATGGGGTGTATTGATAAGGGGGTTGTGTCAGAGTACAGGAGTCAGGTAGAGAACTTTGTTTCTTGGTGCAGATAGAACTGTTTGCAACTGAGTATCAGCAAACAAAACTGGTTATTGACATTCACAGCACCAAAGAGTCTCTATGTCCGTTTACTATTCAGGGAGTGGGTATATGGGAGGTCCTCTCCTACATGCACTTGGTAGTCCACATTAATGACAGGTTGGCTTGGTCTCATAACAATCTAGCTATCTATCTATCGTAACACATGTGTCACTCTCTTCAACCCAAAATATGAGTCTGAGTCCAAGGGATTCAGGAACACCAGCTTTATTCAATTCAAAAACTGGAACAGCAAGGGTATTTTTTGAATCGGGAGCTACCACTTCAATACACACAGATATAGCAAACAAGCAATGATGTTATCAGTCGTCCTGCCTTGGCTACAATTCTTCATTTCAGGAACAGATAGTCTTTCATGTCAGGTCAGTCCAGTGGCTGTGGATCAAATCTGGGATCGAGTCATCCTGGAGGGGAAGAGACAGAAAAGAAAAAATGGGTTAGCTCAGTGGCTGAATTAAAGTACTCCCTGCATCAGCCCTCAGTTGATAGATGCGTTACACGGCGGGGCAGTGAACTTGTAGTTGCATGGCGCAGCAAACCCACCATTGCCTTGTAGGCAGACAAACAACCTTTGACTGACGCATCACCCACATCTCAGCACCCGGCTTCTTAACGGGTCTCTCACTATTTGTCTAACCCATGTGATATGAGGCAGCCACATAGTTTTTTTGCACCTTTTTTTAACAAATTGTGTACTAAAAAAAGGAAGACATACAGTGGGTGCCAATCCTGGCACTTGAAGAATGCTTCACATATGGATAAGGGGTATTGTGTAGAAAACTCCACATACTGTAGATGGGGCAAAGAGATACTTAGAGTTATTTGCATTTCATTTGTTACTAGCTGATTACCCAGTGGCTTCGCTCACTGAGTGCAAGGGAAAAAAATAAAATGTAGTATTTATAAAATAAGTTTGTTAATTGCCAATTTTATTTTTCAACAAATAAAGAGCACTTACAATAACATAGAAATCAATATAAACAACATTATTAACTTCATTATCATATGAGAATATGAAGTAATACATAAGAAGCACATTACATATAAATATAAATTATTAAACAGTAAAATCTTCTTCTATAATACGCTACCGTGGCTGTTCGTTTGTCTGTCCAGAATTTTAAATAAACTGTAGCTCGCAAACCGTTTCACCTATTGACTTGAAATTTGGTGCACATATACTACGTGACATCTACTATCCGCTTTCGGGGTGATGATTTTATTACTCTTTTTATCTTTATTTTATTTTATTGCAGAATCAACTCTCAGCAGCGCGCAGCAGGGCGGCCATGCGGCGGATGTGTACGGCGCCGTTCTCATTCCATACCACTTACTCTAATCATTCTTGAGGCAGATTGAAGACTTACGTGCCAGATTAAGTGAAAGGTTAAAGAAAACGTACTACGTAATTGCAACACAAAAAGTAACTTAATCAGTTTTAACGCGAAAAGATGCCGACGAAAGAGAAGCAGCGGGCCGCTACGGTGGAGTAAAGAAGAGCTGCTCATGAAGCAGCAAGCACATCAACCTCTGAGCAAACAAATGCTAAACATACAGAGAAAGAGGATGAATACTATGAATGCTCAAGTCAAGTGTATTCACTGCACGTTACCGTGCCGTGCGCCATTACTGGTATTTTGATAAAAGAATTTGAACAACATAAGGCTTCATAAGCTCTTTTATGTGCCATGGTGCACTCATCCCAAACTATTATCTTTGAATGTTGCAAGACTTTTGCCTTTCCAGAACCCTTGCGTATGTTGCAAATTGGATTTTCGTCGTGAGCAAGGTTTAATGGTAATTGCAATGCCGAATGTGCTGTACGGCCTCCATCTAATAATGTAGAAACGATTCAAGAAGTAAAGATACATTGAGTACTACTGCAGTGCTTTTGGGTAAACTACATTTTTTGTTTGCCCATTACGTGCATAAATGTTTACATTTTTTGGTGTACCTACCCGAGAACACGTGACATAACTGACCGTAGGAGAAGCATGGATTTTAAACACGCGCTGAGTTCATCTGCTGGTGTCCCTCGTGGAATAACTGGTAATGTTTGACGAAAATCTCCTGTGAGTAAAACGACAGTACTTCCAAACATTTTGGTAGGATCTCTGAGATCTTGCATTGTTCGGCTCAAGGCTTCATAAGCTCTTTTATGTGACATGGTGCACTCATCCCAAACTATTATCTTTGAATGTTGCAAGACTTTTGCCTTTCCAGAGCCCTTGCATATGTTGCAAATTGGATTTTCGTCGTGAGCGAGGTTTAATGGTAATTGCAATGCCGAATGTGCTGTACGGCCTCCATTCTAATAATGTAGAAGCGATTCTCCATGACGCTACAGCCAGAGCTATGTCACCATTTGCTCTCTCGGCAAGAATCAGGTTTATTAAGAATGTTTCTCCTGTCCCTCTGTGGTCATACGTAATTTCCGTTTCAAACGCTCATACGTAATTTCCGTTTCAAACACGAAAAGAATTTTATATACAGTGATCCCTCGCTATATCGCGCTTCGCCTTTCGCGGCTTCACTCTATCGCGGATTTTATATGTAAGCATATTTAAATATATATCGCGGATTTCTGCGGACAATGGGTCTTTTAATTTCTGGTACATGCTTCCTCAGTTGGTTTGCCCAGTTGATTTCATACAAGGGACGCTATTGGCAGATGGCTGAGAAGCTACCCAACTTACTTTTCTCTGTGTCTCTTGCGCTGACTTTCTCTGATCCTGACGTAGGGGGTGTGAGCAGGGGGGCTGTTCGCACACCTAGATGATACGGACGCTCGTCTAAAAATGCTGAAAGATTATCTTCACGTTGCTACCTTCTGTGTGCAGCTGCTTAGTGAAGCGACATGCTGCACGGTGCTTCACATACTTAAAAGCTCAAAGGGCACGTATTGATTTTTCACTCTTTGTTTTTATCTGTCTCTCTCTCTCTCTCTCTCTCTCTCCCTGCTCCTGACAGAGGGGGTGTGAGCTGCCGCCTTCAACAGCTTTGTGCCGCGGTGCTTCGCATACTTAAGCCAAACAGCCCTATTGATTTGTTTGCTTTGCTCTCTGTTTCTGACAGCCTGTGCTCCTGACACGCACTCCTTTGAAGAGGAAGATATGTTTGCATTCTTTTAATTGTGAGACAGAACTGTCATCTCTGTCTTGTCATGGAGCACAGTTTAAACTTTTGAAAAAGAGACAAATGTTTGTTTGCAGTGTTTGAATAACGTTCCTGCCTCTCTACAACCTCCTGTGTTTCTGCGCAAATCTGTGACCCAAGCATGACAATATAAAAATAACCATATAAACATATGGTTTCTACTTCGCGGATTTTCTTATTTCGCGGGTGGCTCTGGAACGCAACCCCCGCGATGGAGGAGGGATTACTGTATATAGATAATAAAATATAATGCACAGGCACCCAAGAATGATGTAGTAATTATTATATTCACAGTTTTTGCTGCTGTTGTAATTACAGATGGGCCCTAAAGTAACTGTAGTTGCCTTTAATTAGTTTTGCTAAATTTGAACTTATTCCATGCAATTGGAGAATAGAAAGAGGTTACTCAATAAGCCATTATATG
Source organism: Erpetoichthys calabaricus (assembly GCF_900747795.2). Classification (NCBI taxonomy): domain Eukaryota; kingdom Metazoa; phylum Chordata; class Cladistia; order Polypteriformes; family Polypteridae; genus Erpetoichthys; species Erpetoichthys calabaricus. The sequence continues at coordinate 74,716,088 of NC_041398.2, read as the reverse complement.
TCCAGTGGGCTTCCCAAGCGCACCACATTGAACATATCAGTCAAGGAATGCAGAAACTGGACATTGTATGGAAATGCTGAACAACAATCACTTACTGTATACACAGGATATTATCTAACAAAAAGTGAAATATCAGGAATGGAACTTATGGTAGGATGAAGTAGAACAATGCCCATTCAATCTGCCATCAGAAGTCACCCACTAGGACTGAATGTCATCAGTGTAATGGCTGTAGAAAAAGACAAACAAAAGGAACTAGATTAAATGGTCCAGGAAATGAAGATGGCTTGAGTGGAAGTAACAAAGAATAGTCATTAAAAAGGCTGGGGAAAATACAAAAAAAAAACTTCAAAAACGAAGTGCCAAAATCAATAACTGTTATTAAAAAATCAAAGTCAAAAATACCCAGTTCATGGGCTAATACTCTTTCTCTGACTCCTAATTGGAAAATCTGGTTGGTTGTATCTGTAATCCAAAGCAAGTATACTATGACATGTGTTTCCACCATCCTACATAGGTAGACTGTGATGATGTAACACATTATATGAGTTGCATATCTTTTGACTAGCAATGGGCCTAGTAATAGTAAACAGTACAGTCAAAGCCATGAAAATTGAATACAAAATAACATGTTCGGAAAATAGAATGGAACAATGGTAACAACATAAAACATAACAATAAACCTTATCAAAATTTAAAATAATATTTAAAAAAAACAAAACTACACAGTGAACAAATGAGAATTCATAAAGGCAATCAGAGTAATAGTACATAAGCAGAAGCAGGCTCTCACCCAGCTGCCATTTTGGTCCCTTCTGCTATACCATTTGTGTCATTTATTCATATTGTGAAGATGAATTTGTCCTCCAGTAGAATGTGACTTAAATTAGGTGCCAAACACTGTATTGAAGAAAATTAATCAAAAACTACATATTTTTTTTGCATGTTTCTAATATTTATCTTATACATCAGCATCAGAGAAGAAAGAATGGTATTGTATTTTAAAGTAGGTCATTCATTCTGTTAGACCTGTTTTTGAATGTCAAGAAGATTAGTGAATCATTATGGTTTGATTAGAGAATAAATAATGCTTTACTTTTCTTAACGTGTTGGACTTAATAGCTGTAATGGCACCATAATATAGTAAGGATATAAAAATTAATAAATGTATTAAGCAAATTTGTGTGTTAAGAGTTTCTACACTCTGTATTTCAAAAGAAAAGCCCTCATTGATAACTAGAATGCCAGTTTCACTGCATGTAAATCCCCCTGTCAATCTATATGACTTTCCAGTAATTTTCAGTCATGATCTCATTCATATAATCAGTTTGGGGGCAGTTGCTGTTAGTGAAGCATTCAAATGTAGTTGTACTCTTTCATGATCACCAGTCATGTACTTTGAAATCCCTACTGAATGAATTAGCACCATCTGTGACTTACCCTTGATTTTGTCTTAAGTTATAGACAGATGACAATCAAGGAGAGCAATAGATATAATGCTGCCACAAAGAAAGAAGAGAAGTGCATGTTTTGGATCACACAAGCAGAAGAGAAGCTCATCTGTCTGGTATCTAGTGTTTGTCATCATGACAGAAAAGAAAAAAAAGGGTAGAGACTGCATCTAAACTCACCATGCCTGGAATTCATTTGTTCAGGCACCAGTGCTGTTAGGCAGAACATTCATTGGCTGTCAGAGTGCAGTGAGCTTGTGATATTTTGGATATTAGAAACTGTACTGAAAAGTCATCCCAGAGTCTTATGATTTGTTATTTGTCATTCCCCACACTTTCAAGTTGTCCGATTTGACATCTTCAAGCCAACAAGAGCCAGCAACTGAAGTCATTAAGTTTGACATGCTGCCCATCTATAACTCATGTAATGTGCTCTCCAGCTTAAGCAGTTCAGTTTTTCATATTTGTTTTAAGGTTTCTTATGTGGTTTCTTAGTGAGAAATGGGACCATAAGCTATCCCTCTGACAGGCAGGTGACAGCATGTGAATTCCCACATTTAGTGCAAGTGGCATGGTGACTATTAAAAATTCCAGGTGCTTTAACTGGAAATTCAGCCAAGAAAGCTCTGGTGGAAGAGATTGAATGTTTATAGTAAAAAAATTGTTAAAGATCTTACCTTTGGTACTTTTTGTTTCAGGTTAGGATCCATATTACTAACCGAGAATGCTACACCGGATGGACGCAGGGACATCCGGCCATGGGCCATAGCTGCAAAAAGACGTACTGCGCAGGCGCCCCAAGAAATGAGGGGCCGCGAGAAGCGGATGAGGGGCCGCGAGAGGCGGACAAGACCACAGAAAAAAGGAGTGAGCACAGAAAAAAGGAGTCAAAGAAATGAGGCGGCGCGAGCACAGAAAAAAGGAAAAGGCACAGAAAAAAGTAGTCAAACAAAGGCACCGCACGAAACCCATTGCACACGAAACTAGCACACAAAAAAAAAGAAGACGCTCGCGCACAACAGCAAGGCACCCCCCCCCCCCCCTACAGGCACCGGACGGGACACACACCAAGAGGGGGATTTAACAAGCCCATGGAACACAAAAAAAAAAGAACACAAAACCATCCCACACACCCTACAAGCAACGGACGGGACACACACAAAGAGGGGGATTCAACAAGCCCCTGGAACACAAAAAGAAAGAAGACGCTCGCGCAACAACAATCCTCACCCCCCCCCCCCCCATCAATAAGAAGTGACACCCAAAGCCACATATCTAAAGGAAACGTCCATATTAAACATACGTCATCTCAACACCTTCACACTAGGCAGCATAGGTGGATCTCCTTACAATAAAGCACTATTAACCGTTCAACTGCAGAAAAGGCTCCATATTAACAGTGAGTGCAATCCTCCTTATTACTTATCCATATTTCGCACGCTGAGGAACAAACAAGCCATGAATACACGGTCACGGGTACAAAATGATTCGGATCGGATAACGGGACCAAACACACAAACACGAATGAAACAACAAAATACACGGGGGCGCATACAACGCGCTTCGAAAACTCCGGGAGAAAAAATGTCTCGGATCAAAAAACTCAAAGCTCAAGTAACCCCGTTACAGAGACGTGCCCAAATGGACAGACACAATAAACGTAGACGCATACAGCGCGTGTCTCAAAATACAAAAAACGGAGCGAAGAGACAGAATAAATGAAGGCAGACGTGTACAACGCGCATATGACCTGCCAGAAAACAAGCAAGCAAGACTCCAAAAGCAGAAAGCTCAACTGACCGACATACAAAAACGGACAAGGCTCGATACAAACAATGCACGACGTAGACTGAAACGGACTTTTGGCAAAGCGGAGGCCAATCAATTAAAAATCCAAAATAGTGCGTCACAAATAATGGACATGCAACAACGCGGCACTCAAACGCCACAAGCAAAACATGCCCGTCGCGGACATCAATGCCAGACACCTGCTAAACGCTTACGCCAGTTGGCTGACAACGCCTTCAATAATGAGTCCACTATTGAGGAAAATTCATTGGGATTAATGAATGTCATTTGCAATCATTGTCATTCACTTAACTTCCCAGAAGAAACAACTGGCAATACAAATAATGAATTTACACGTTGTTGTCAAAAGGGGCAGATTAGACTGCCTCCTTTACATTCATATCCTGAATATCTACAGAAGCTTCTAACTAACGATGTGCCTGAAAGTAAAAACTTTATGAACTGCATTAGATCCTACAATAGTTCATTTGCTTTTGCATCTACCGGAGTACATATCAGGCCACCAAAAGGCAATGGCCCATACTGCTTTCGCATATGTGGTTAACAAAACGCACTATATTATGTCCAAAAAATATTAATGTTAATCACATTAATAACCAGGTCATTTCATTACTTCCTGGAGAGACACGGCTCTTTCTAAGCTCTGACAAAGTTGACTCTGATGACGACAATGAACATCTGGATTTCCCCTTAGAATATTTGAACACTATTAACCCAGACGGATGACCACAACACAACCTTACCCTTAAAAACGGTGTTATTCAAGCAACAGTTCTTACAGAATCACATGCTAACAATACTGTTCTCATTCCTAGAATTGACCTTACGAGTTCTGACCTGTAATTACCTTTTACATTGAAACGCCGACAGTTCCCCATTAAACCTGCATTTGCCATGACCATCAACAAATCACAAGGACAAGCCATGGACAAGGTTGGCATCTACCTCTCTGAACCCGTTTTTGGACATGGACAACTTTATGTTGCCTTCTCACGTGTTCGACGTTCATCTGACGTTAAAGTTATAAATGATCCATGCCAAGGAAGACTCATTCAAAGACAAGACACCATCTTTACTACTAATGTTGTATACAAAGAAATATTCCAATAAAACATTACTCTATGCCAAACACTCTATTTTTCATTTATATAGGCATCATCCAAACCTGCACACTATTCTATATCTAATTCATACATCTCACTCTTTGTCATGCTCCAACGCCAGGGGTTGGCGAGCGAAGCGAGCAGGGGGCGGAGCCCCCTAGTGGTAGTTAAAGAGGTAGATGTGTTATAAGCAGTTTATGTAAAACAATTTATGCTATCAACTGTTTAAGACTATACTGCAGTTTTGTCCCCCTAGATTAATTACATTACCCTGGAATTGTGTAGTGTTTCTAAAACTAAAGGTATTGTATGCACTTTAAGTAATTTGAGTCCTCCTACACTGTATAAGTGTGCCTGTCCTTCAGATCATAATCAGAGAGGATGGTAGTGACTAAAAATGAGTTGGTCACTTTGAGATTCAAGAACGGCTGGCTACTGATTCGCTTATCTTAGTTTTGTCCTATTCTAATGTCAAAGTTAGGAGCTTAAATTTCTCTTTCCAGCTCTTTGAAATATTACTTATTTTTCTTTGAAATATAAATGAATAAAAAAGTAGCACTCAATGTATATGTTATCAACACTTAAAACACATATGATGTGTCCAATTCATTGATCGTTATAACAGTAGCAGGGAGAGTCACCACCTGGAGGTTTACATTTAAAAGTTAGTGTAACCAAATGTTTTCTCCATTTCTTCCAAACCAGTGCCTCTGATAATAGACTCACACACAGCACTGTGCAGCGCTTCCGTCATCTGGCCCAACTTACAATAACGGGCAAAGACCCCAGCAACATTCACACACAGCTCCTGTCGATGAATTGCTCTCAAAACTTTTCCCTTTCTGGACTAACCCTCTCAACTCCAGCCATACTCTCTATGCTTTGCTGCTCCTCCAGAATCAATCAACAGGTCCAGATCTCCTTTATGACCACAGCTTCTCCACTCCAGGACACCAACTCCATCCTTTGCGCTCCTCCTCTCTCTGAACTTTCCTCTCGCTACTGGTCTACTTGTTCCTCCTTTCCAGCACTCAGTCTACCCTTTTAACTCTTCAAGCTAATTAGCACCTATCCCTGCATCAATTACTCAGACACACAAGGTTGCACACTTACCCCTAGGTAAACAAGTTCAGCTGTGATATTTCATCCTGAATGAGGCACAGGGCATCACAAGACACCCTTAATATGTTGAGAAAACAATAAAAAGGGAGATAAGAGATACAATGGAAGTGAAATAATTACTTTTAGAATTCCGGAAATGAACCAGTGACGTTACCGGTACCGGAGTCTGTGAAACATGCACACCGGCAAACGTAACTGAAGCTTCAGCTGAAAAGACTCATTAGAATGATTCAGCATGGTCATTCTTTAAGGTGAAGAACACTACAAAACTTTAAAAAGTTTGATTCATACATGACACATGCGTTGTGCCCTTTCAAGACCCTTTTGAACTGTGGAAATGAAAGAAAAAGATTAATGTTTTCACCAAGTCTTATCTCTGCATCATAGCAACCTATGTGTCCAAAGATAAAGTTTTTTAAAATATGAAAAAGCTGTGCAGTCAACCTTACCTTCAACATACTGATATGCTAATCTCTCAAAATAACAATTTATTATTATTCAGGAAGGTCTCACCCCAATCTTTATTTACTATATTATTTTTTTCCATTACAGGTTGTGAAGTTCAGTATGATAAATACTTTTTATTTGTTAATTAAATAGTTCAAAAGTTTGGGAAAATATTATTTATATACAGTATATACCGTATATTTTCTTTTTTGTTGGATTACATTACTTATCTCTAGGGTTGTGTCTGCCTTGTATAATCATTTATTATAATATTAAATAAGAGAATATACTGTATAATAAATTAACAGAAAATCTACTCCGCTAACACAATTTACATATTTAAAATCTGGTAATACTGATTAACAGCTATGACCATTTACTTTTTTTGATAACTATTGTGTTGAAGTTAAGGCAATAATTCTTATAGTGGATCCAAAACAGCGAGCTTCTCTAAACAAGACAACAGTCCATAACAAGACACTCAAGCAAAAAGTAAATATTAAATTGCATCCATATGTTTATCTGTAAGAAATCACAATGTTCTTGTAGCAGGAGATCGTACAAACCTTTATTGTACTGTTTTTAATACTCACCTCATTTTCAGACCTGCTTAATCCAAGTCAGAGTTTGTTATCCCAGTTACTATGTCAAGGTGGAAAATAGCCCTGCACAAGGTAACCACTCAATCAGTAGGTCCAGTCATGTGTACAGTCATATGGGGGGAAGTTTGCCAATTAATCCAAACTGCATGTCTATTGGGAATGTGGAAAAATTACAGGCTGAACATGCAAACTCCACACAGACAACACCCATGCGTGGGATTTGTCTCTGGGACATTGGATACGTGAGGCAGTAGCACTATCAGCTGTGTCACCATGTTTAAGTTTTCTTAATTTATTTTTGTACAGTATTATTCATTGAAAATATTGAATGTATAATTAATTGTTATTTTCTACAGCAAGGGATTGTTTTGCCATTCATGTGTGTTTATTACATTATCAAGAACTGAATGGCACAAATTTACATAATTATTTTTGAATATGGGTTTTGTTATTAAATGAGTGGAGAATCTACAGTGACTGTTTTCCAGTGGATCTTTACTTCTTTAACAAAATGCTCAATGTTAGTCAAGTCATGTCATTTGCTAGCTTGCTTCATCCAGACCAGGACTGTGGTGGTATTTTTAGGGGTTTAGGCAGTTAGGCAGGTTACCAGGGTGCCTGGAGCCTAACCCAGTTAGCACAGAGTGCAAGGCCAGAACAACCAAGACAGGGTGCCAGATCATTGCAGGGCGGACACACTAAATACACACTAGGGCTAATTTAATGTTGCCAATTCACCTAACCTGTATTCTTTGGATTGTGGGGGGAAACCGAAGCACCCGGAGGAAAACCACATGAACACGGGGAGAACATACAAACCCTTATCTCCTTACTGTGATGCAGCAGCGCTAGCGCTGCGCCACTAGGCCAGCCCTCAATATTAGTAGTATACATTATTAGTACATCACTAACATCAAATAAATTGCAAGTAACAACAAAAACTAATGTCAAAATTTGTTCAAATATTTCACAAGAAATAATCTGGCCTTTAACATAACTGTCATGGCCTGATAGACCTGTCAATTAACTAACAGTATGCCAAAGTTTAATTTTATTGTGAGTCAGTATCATCTGAAAAGATGGTTTTGCTGGACAAAAGTGTGGTCTAATGTCTGGCAGGGGTGACAGTAGTAGAATTCAAAAACTTAAACTAGGGACTGGAGGCAAAACACAACTCAAAGCCTTAATTCATTTCAAAGTCCCAATGTAATTGTGGGGTTTTCTCTAGTCTTCTAGCTAGGATGTCTTGCAATTAGCGTCTGTGCTTTTACGTCCTCAGCTTGCAAAGCAATGTTTTCATATATAGTGTATACATAATGCAAACATACTTACATATATGAGGGGATTGGATCCCTCTACACTCTTAAACATAAAGGTGCCACTGTGGTTCTTCAAAGTGATTCTATAGGGGAACCATTTTTGTTTTCCATGAAACCCATTCACATTAAGGTTATTTAATTAGATTTGTAACAGGCTCAATACAGTAAACAACCAAGAATAATGGTAACAGGTTCATGAAATACCAGTGGGTCATGATTTTAAAAGGACTCTTGCTACATACACACAGCAACACAGGCTAAGCCCTGGCTTTCTTAATCTGTTAGTGTCCTGCTTCATAAACTACCAAAAATTAAAGATTTTGTCTTTTTCTACATATTAGAAAGATTTTAGAAGCAAAAAGAACCAACTTCATTTGCAAAGGACCCTTCCCTGAATGAAATGGTGCTTTAATAAGCAACGGAGCAACAAGGAACCAGACAACCCAATAAATAATCGTGTAGTGCCATCAAAGAACTGTTTTTTTTTAAGTATAAATTGGGAGGAGGTTACACAGGCTGTGGAATCTCTTTGAATCTGCAAGTATGACTGAGTAGCCTTTGGAAACCATGTAATGTGAATGGGGGAATTGTTGAGACTCAGAATGGTCATGGTTAACAGCTTTCCTCTCTGCTTTTCCCAAACTGACTGCTACAAATGCAAAAGCAAATTAGAATGAAGGCTAGTTTCGAAGAATGTTTTCTATGTAGACTACATCCACAAAATGAAAAGAAATTGTGCTCATGGTTTTGCCAAACCTGCTTTAAACCTAATTTTCTGGTGCTGGAGATTTACAATGCTTTCATTGTTTTGATTGTTGTTTGGACTCTGGGTCATAGTGATGTATTCAAGTTTCATTCCCAGCTATGAAATTCTGAATTCATCAACTTGAAATTATTCTTCATTGCATGCAGGGATGCTTCATTTCAGGAGTCAACATTCCAGGCACCCAATGTGCACAGACCTTGCTTATAAATGTTCAAGAATTACAGATTTAGCTAACCCGTACAATCCCTATTGTGTCTGTTATCTCAGCCTCTGTCACTCTTTGATTCTTCACACTTGCTCCACAGTGGTAACATATTATTCTTTTGTGGATATGGAAGGACAGCCATGCCTTGGATAATCTTTAGGAAGCATGCTTCAGCCAAATGCATCTCTGTACGCTTACTGTTTCCTAGAGCTAGAAATTCAATCATATCATGAAAGTACATTTTGTTTTTTCATTATGTTAGTGTGAATGTCAACCAACATGTACCTGTGTGTTTCTGATTGAAAATGTAGTCAGTGCTGCTATCGAACCAATAATGTTAGGACATATTCCAAGAACCATCTGCTTGAATGATGGATTATGTGGGTTTGCTTAGAATGGATGGGCAAATCATCTTACTGTATAAAACAGTATATTTTCAAAAGTATTGTGAAGCCACCAGGGGGCGTACAGCCACCCTAACCCTGACACACACAGGCAGGACACAGGTTCAACACAACACCCGGTTTATTTACAGTTTAAAGTGCACAATCACCAGCACCAATGCACAGTCCCTTCTTGCCGCCAGTCCTTCTGCCTCCACTCCTCCTCAGGCTTTGTCTTCTTCCTCCCAACTCTGGCCATTCAATGGAGTGAGGCGGCTCCTCTTATTCAGGTCCTGGGAGTGTTCCAAGTGGCTCATCAGTATTACCCTGAATCACTCCCAGGTGTGCTGGAGGTCCTCTATAGGGCTCTGCAGCTCCCCCTGGTGGCCCCCACGGAACCTAACAGGGCTTCACCAAACTCTAGCTCCTGACATGCCCTGTGGGAATCTGTGGTAGCACAGCCACCCAGGAGGGCTGCTCTCTAGTGTCCTGGGGGAGGCATTACTTCACCTATTCCCTCTCCACTGGTCCTTCCAATCTGTTGGCGTCCCGGCCAGGTAGTGGCCGTGGCCACCCATCACAGTATGTTTGTTCGACATTTTTAATATTTAAATATATTGAATGTGAAACTGTGTTCTGTGGTGCAAAAAGACTGTATTATTATGGAAATTCTCTTTTTATACATGCAAATAACAGCAAAGATCACCATTTCTTTGAATCAGGAATTGGACATCCTTTAATGAAACATTGGACCCAATGGAGCTGGCATATCAACAGGTTAGTTCTCTATGCAGGCTGAGGAATATGACAGAGAAACAATCTTAAATTAGTACAATTAGGATACACACTTTACTGCACCATTCCTAATACAGATAAATGATATAATCCAGGGGTGCCCACACTTTTTCGGCTTGCGAGCTACTTTTAAAATGAACAGGTCGAAATGATCTACCTACATTAAAAATGCTATATATATATATATATATATTGTGGCTGGGGATGGTACCCAGCCGGGACGCCCAAGAGGACTGGAGGAGGGCTAACGCCTCCTCCAGACCATGAGGGAGCGACTGCCCTGGTTGTTGTGGGGGCCACGGGTACAGAGCTTTGAAGCTCAACCCTGTAGGGTCCTTTGGTCACCGCCAGAGGGCATCCCAATGCCTGGAGAGCCCTGGACCTCAGCACTTCCGCCACACCAGGAAGTGCTGGGGGGAAGAGTAGCAGGGACACCCGGAGTGCTTCCGGGGATATGGCCGGCACTTCCGCCACACTGGGTTGTGTCAGTGGAAGATTGCCGGAGCACACCTGGAGCACATCCGGGGTACAATAAAAGGGGCCACCTCCCTTCATTCAGGGCTGGAGTCGGGTGGAAGAGGATGAGGCCTGGGAGAGGAAAGAGGCGGCCTGAAGGAAGGAAAGGCATTGTGTGTTGGCCTGGACTTGTGGGGTGATTGGTGCTGCGGCACTGGGTTGTGCACTTGCATATTGTAAATAAACGTGTGTTGGACTTTAAACAATGTCCGTCTGTCTTTGTCTGGGCTATTTCCCACAATATATATAGTGTATATATATATATATATATATATATATATATATATATATATATATATATATATATACTGTATATACTGAGTATACTTTTACATAAAATAAATGTTGTCATTCTTTGCATAGCTGAATAACCTTTATGGCACAATAACAATACAATACATTTATGGTCACTACAGTATTTGTATTTAATAATCTTCATGTGGGAAAAGACTGACTCGCATAAACAAATAGAGCCGAATAATTCAGTCAAGGAGGTAGCACATTTCCTCATGTTTGGGTACTTTTCCTCTGTGAGTAAGTTCCAGAATTGTCCAAGAGCCCCAGACTTCAGCTGAATGTCATCCTGTAGTGTCAAAATCTCATCCTCCACTGTAGAGGAGTTTTAGGTCAAACATTGTTGCAATTTTTGATGCAAGTGAATCACCCTCAACATCTTCCCTAAATGGTCAGCACTTAAATGTAGCGATTGGCTCAAGTAAAGCTGAGTCTTGAAACCATCTGTCAAAGTCTGACAGACAATTTTCAATCTGCTCTGTGTAGCGTATGCTGTCAAGTTGCGCACATGTCTTCCATTGAATCTCCAGCTCTGACGCGAGGGTTTGGATGTTCCCCAAATCAAGGCGCTGCAGGTTTGAGGACAGATGTTGCATTTTTCGTTTGAAAGCATTAACTGAGCTAATCATATTGACCATGGTTTTGTCTTTTCCATGCAGTTGTAAATTAAGCTCATTCAACATGTTGGTCAGATTGGAAAAAAAAATGTCAAGTCTAACAGCCATTGATCGTTATTAAGTTGCTTGTATTCTGCATGTTTAATGACAAGGAGAAACTCCTTTTTCTCCGGCCAGGGGTCTTGAAATCTCAGCAGGAATTTCTCCCTAGCCATCTGCCTCAACGAAGGCCTCTTTTATCATCTCTGCATCTTGGAAGGACTTCTTATGCTTAATGATCGAGTGACTCACCCGGAACAATGCTTCAGTGTGTCTGCCTTTGCTTTTGAATTCAGCCGAGTGAAAAGTGACGGCCATCCGATTAACTGCGATTTTAGTTCCCTCTCCTGTCTCTTTCTTCACACTTTATTTTCACACTCAAAATCGGGAGGAGTTAATGTGGAGGCACTGAAATTTACAGCAAACATCTTCTAAGGAAAGAGTGTTCTTGCTCCATTTATTTCAGGAAAGTTTTTGTGTCTCAGCAGTAGTTATGACATCTTGAATGAGAGAAGCTTGGCAAAATGAGTACTCCCTCAGCTCTCTGGGATTGTAGGTCACCAAATGAGGAGTGAGATTGGTTTGAATACTAATTCTTTTTTTTCTTTTCTTTTTTTTTTTTTTTTGTGAACACAAAATTGTTAATGGACTTTCTGTTTAGCACAAGACATGTTTTCAGTGGCAGATATGCCTCTTTCCTCTATGGAGAGATATATTAATATTAAGTATCATAAGCACAAATTATTTTGACAGTAAATCTCCATATACCTTTTAAACATCACTGACTTTCTTATTTCCTAAATTTCTTAAAGTTTTAATTAGAAATACATTTTGACATTTTTGTTCCTTAGCTGTGTTTTTTCATTGCCAATGTAATGTAGTTTAATGCACTTCAAGGACAAATCATTAGTTGTAATATTCTATTAATGTATTTAATGAGGTTTATTGAATTGCTGCCTAGACTTTATTGAAAACCTGAATAAAATGTATGAGAAACCAATGTATTGTTTCTGTCTGAATATTAAATATTGCTTATGATAAGATTTGAGTAGAATATTGTATCAAAAGACACCTAGAGTTATTTTATGTTCTTTGTTCGCTTCCTAAATCTTTACTAGCTCTGCCAAGTACTTCATTTAAGTGACATAAAGCTGCTGTTCAAAGACCTAATAACATTTTGAAGCAGTAATTAAAACTTAGTGCAGAAGGTTTTTAAAAAGTAGTAATAGTACAGTAAAATATATTGAAATCATTGGCAGTCATGTCTTTGTCGGTTATTCAGCCAGACTTTTGTTCAGCTCACTGTTATTAGATCACTTGCATTTGACTATTTTATTAAACAAGGGATTAAAATAAAGAAGGACTTTGGGTTCAAATGAATTTTTTTTTTCTGGGAAATTTTTCAGCTGCTTTGGCCTGAAATAAAGAGAGAGTGTTTGAACAATCATAGTTTGAAATTTGGCAACAAAATTCAGTGATTGAATAGAAAGTTGAAATGTTAGAAACAGATAATTGTTTTAAAATGTTTTACTAGACTTCAAAAGAATTAGCCTGAATGAGTACAGCTCAAATAATAGTTACGTTCAACATATGCATATAAAGTATTGTATATTATTTAAATTGAGCAGAAAGCATGAGTAAAAATAGCACTGTCTCACATGATATGTTCTGGAAGCAAAGTACCAGTCTGCTTTAAAGAATGCTTGATTGCATATTGCATAGTCCAATTTCATTATATTGCTGAGCTTCATTAACTGCAAAAATATAGTTATACATGCAAAACAAAAATCCAATAGATGCTGAGATCCTTTTTTAACAACATTTAGGTAAACCTTACCCCCAAAAAATAAAACTTTTAACATCGTGTCAACCATTGAATATAGCATGTGTAGGCTTCAAGGTGAAATATTTTGGTCAAAATGCACACATGATCAAAATCTGAAATTTATTTTAGAATAAAAAGTTAGAAAATAATGGAAGTGTCTGTCATTTATGAAAAGGAAACAATCTCCCAAAAAAATCTAAATATATGGTGGCAGGGGCCTCTTCATCTATTGACTGGACCAGGAACAGGTACATCAAACCAAAAATGTATCTTAATTCTTTTTCTTTTTAACTGGGAAATATAGAATGGGCATGTGATAAAGTAGATTTAGCCAAAAATTCTAACAAAAATAAAACCAAAACAAACCCTTACTGGTGCCCTGTGTTGGCTGGGATTGGCTCCAGCAGACCCCCGTGACCCTGTGTTCAGATTCAGCGGGTTGGAAAATGGATGGATGGATGGAAACCCTTACTGCCACACTTTATTTAGTACATAAAGAGAGATTGTTCTTCTTCTAACCAGGTGGTGTAATTTGTCCACTAAACAGTGTCAGAAACATCAAACAGCAATCATCTCTTCTTTCTGTTATTACAATGTTTTACCTTTTATTTAATTTTATTACATTTTGCTGTTTAATACATGTTTTATTTCACTAAGTATGTTTTCATAAGGAATATAATGGTGGAATTTATTTGGTTATTTTTAAGATGTTTATATTTTTTAATGTTATGATATTCTGTGTTTAAGCAATGCCTTTATGTGACCTGTCTTATTGTGCAGATGACACAGAAGCCATCACATATAAATTCAGTGCCAATAGATCTCAGATTTACCCTTCTCTGGAAAAAAACGAAAACATCTTCTTGGCTGTTCTTGGCAGTATAACTTACACATTAAAAGTAGTAGAAAGGTTTTTTTGGTGTTACGACATTGGATATTTTTTCTTGACTACTCTGTTTTGGTTCTCCTCTTTAACTTGATGCTTGGTTTCTTTTGTCTTCCTGGTTTTTGACCTTAGCTGCGCAGGTCCCTTTAAAGCTGACAATAATCTTTGTGTACCTCAGTGTGCACACAGCAGTCCCCTTGTCAGTTTGGGTCATTTTTTCAGATGATCACCCAAATCTCATTGTTATTCTGGTGGGAGATAGACATTTAAACCACATTTTAAGGTCAGGAGATAGACATTTAAACCACATTTTAAGGTCAACATTCAGGCCAATTTTCTAACTATTAAGGAAATAACTGGATATTCTACAAGAGTGTACACTGTAAATGTACTGGTGAGAGTGTTAATGAAAATCACTCAACTTTAATAACTAAATTAAGGACTGTAAATAGTAAAGCTGGAAAGGTTTTTGTTATCCAAAGAACTAGAATCAGAACATTTCAAAACTAGACCAACTCAAACACTATACTTTATTACCAGGCATCTAGGCCATTTTCTCCTTTCCCAATATTTTCAGACATCTCCAGATCAAGCAAAAAATTCAGTCATGGAGTGGCCAGGTTAAAACAGATTCCATAAAATTAAGCTATATTCACTCTACATGTCCCATGCTACGAACTTGTAAAAACAAACTGTATGAAATGTAGAAAACTGGCCAACATGTTTTGTGACTGTTGTCTCTTCTTGAGGGCAAGTCCAATGAAACTGCTAAAACTGAAAAACGTTTTAGAGAGTGATATATTAATGTTCATTAATGTGGTAAAACGATATAGAATAGTAGTTAAATAATACCTTACAAACAAACAGAAATTTCACAGTTTAAACACAGGTCCGTAAAGTGCAGTACTGTATAATATATAAACATAATACTGAACCTAAATATGGAGTATGCCTCCTTGGTCAGTTATATTTTGTGAAGAGTAACTGTAATAGGACTCATACTCTTGGGACTGAGTTGTAGGTGATGTAGTAAAGTCCATGAGGATGATGGTGTTAATACTAAAGCTGTAGAAATCATATCACTACTTTGCTATTATAAAGGCATAGTAAGTATATTATTTTGCCTTGGAATATATTTGTGGCTAAATGTGAGTTAAATCTACAGAACACATAAAACGTAAATGTAGCAATAAAATTCACATATATATCTCCATAAATCATTAATACTTATTATTTATATTTTTGCTGCACTCTACAACAAAATATATATGTTCAAGTATATAATAATAATGCACTATGTAAAGCCTGAACTCCATCTGAACTCACCCATTCCTAGTCAAGGTTGTAAGAAACAATAATTTTTCTGAATAATAAGAAAAAAAATTACGAAAACCTATTAGCTTCACAGAGAATGATACTTCCTATAGAAATTGGCATATGTGGAGAGATAAGGCTAGCATTAACTTTGACTTTTTTGATATTTTCTTTTTTGGGAGAATTTTAAAACATGAAATATACTATTACTTTGATCTATTTGGTCTTACAAAAATTTTAAATCATGTCCTACTTTTTCTGTATCTTATATTAGAACATAAAAGCTAATAATCCCTGTTAAAATGCTGGAATGACTTTGATGTCTAAAATGGATAGGAAAAGCATAACAAAGGTAGTTTAATTGTCATTTTATGTTGGACTGGAATGTAGAGTAAAACGTTTATAACAAGTCTGATAATTGTAAAATATGAAGTTTTCAGTCATATGTAATTCCTATTTTTCAAATTCTCTTTAACAACTTAATTAGGTAGCAAGCAGGATATAAATTTAAAAATGTAAATATAAAACATAATGAAATAAGAAATTTGGTATTCTAATTCTCTAATCTTTTTTACACTGTTAATACATTTTATCTTGACTACAAGTCATTATTATCAATCTTTAATTTAATATTGTTTTTGTATCAGTAAGGTGCTGCTGGAGTATTTGAATTTCCCCTTGGGAGTAATAAAGTATCTATCTATCTATCTATCTATCTATCTATCTATCTATCTATCTATCTATCTATCTATCTATCTATCTATCTATCTATCTATCTATCTAAGTTGACAATATTTATATTTACAAATTATTTCTTTTTAATCTAAGCCTATTTAGTGAAATATATTGTATTTAAACAGATTTTTCTTTATAAAGCTTCACATCATTGCATTATAATGACATCTTTTTCTTTAAGGAAAAGATATGAAACCTGAAAATAAACAGCAAAGGCAAGAAAAAAAAATGCATACTGCAGCTGAAGTAAACAGTGCCACCTTATGCTTGAAGAAGGATGCTTTGCTTTTGATGTCTCGCTTTTGCCTTAGATAAGATAGGCATCTTGTTCAAGCTGTACCATGCTGCACAACACAAAACACTCAGCTCTCCTCCTCGTCTGGACAACAAATGACCTCTCATCACAACTAAACACTACTGCTCAATGTATATACTGTATATATATATACTTCACTTGTGGAAAGCAGTAACACAAATACACACACAATAAAAAAAATAACTTGAAGCTTCGAGCAGTCCTTTAATCACATTCCAACATATTCAATCAGATATTTTTAAAGACATTAACATTTCTATATCTAAACATATTTTATGTTTTTTTAAGTGTCCTGGCTTTTTTAAAATTAAAGAAAAAAATCCTTAAAATAACTTAAGGGGCTGTCTATAATTAACTATAAAAACTATCTTTGTGAAACATATTAACTATTAAATTGCCAGTCTGTTACTGATTATTGACCTTTGGATTATTAAAGAATGTGTCCGATTTAATGCAAGAAAAGAAGGTTTTGAATCTATCCAGTGCATTAACGATTTTGGGAAGGCTTACTCTGCGCATCTGTGTGTCACTTCCTGCTCTTTAACGCACAAAAAGCCTTTGTTAAGGTCAGGTTACATAGCGGTTACAGACTTCTAGGTGCAACTTACATAGCCCTTATCATAATGTGGTACCACTAGTGTTTCATAAGTCTTATTACGACTAAACCAAGCATTTGTTAAGGTTTTTTTACATACCAGTAACTACATAAAAACTGCACTTGGTAACTCCACTGTAAAGTGTTATAATGTAGATTATTTTTAATTTGACTCTCTTTGTTCTCCATGTTGTTTTTTTTAAACAGTCTAAAAAGCACAACTGATTTTTCTATTTTTATAGACAAATATAGTGTGATTTTTGTTAATTATGACTTTAAAATATTCATTTTGTATACAAATTACTGCTAACAGATCTGCAACAATCTGAAGCGTATATGTTTGAAACTACTACTGTAATTGTTTCAAGATCCAGCTGGAAGCATCTTTGCCTTTTGTTGCTGAGAATTGCTTTCTTCCGTTCCCATACTGATTGTTATCTTTGTGCATATGACCTTTAAAAATGAGGAAGGCCATCCATCTACCCATTCATTTTCTGATCCCACTTATTCAATTAGTGAATTGTAGAGAGTGAGCTTACCCTGGCAGAATCAGAGACAAGACAATGACTAACCCTGAATGTGACTTCAGTCTACCATGGGGCAGATTCCAGACTCTCTCACACAAACACATTTTTGGGATATAGGAATATATTAGACTACCAGTTTAATAAAATCTTCACTATCTCATGCTGTTTATTGCATGATTTATTCATGCATTCATTTTCCAAAGCTGCTTATTCTAGTACAGCTTTGCAAGGTTGTATGATGCTTTAAAGTTTGAGTAATGTAATAAATAAAGGGTGTTCAATTCCCCTTTCTCGTTTTATTCAATCTGACTGACTAAAATGGTTTTGTGTTTAATTCATATTAAATAACATCCCTCCAATTTCAAATCCTCTTACTGAAGTCAGTGTCACAAGAAGCCAAAGCTAACGCTGGGAACCAGTATATCACATGTCTCACTTACAGGCATTAACACACACTCGTATTGGGCCACTGGATATATAACCTTAGACTCTGGGTGGAAAACTGGAGAACTTAGAGAAACACTAGTCATGGGAAAAATGAACAGAGTCAACACAGAAAGTGTCCTGGACCCATAGTTTGAAACCAGAAACTAACAGATTGTAGCACTAATCACCTCACTCATTGCCATGCTGCCTTTAAATGACAAAATGCATGAATCAGCAATGACATAATAATGATATAAAATATATTTCATTCTTATCTGACCCTCTAAAAAATCTATATTTTTGCAGACAGATCTTTTTAATAATATATATATATAATATAAATATAATATATAATAATAATATAATAATATATAATCTAATTTGTCTGTCCTTGATTTTGAATCACCTGTAGCTCGCAAACCATTTGAACTATTGACCTGAAATTTGGTACACATATACTACGTGACGTCTACTATCCACTTTCAGGGTGATGACTGACCTCCAAAGTTATTCGTCTTTTTATTTTTATTTTAGTTTATTCCTGCCCAGGATTGATTCCTGCCTTGTGCCCTGTGTTGGCTGGGATTGGCTCCAGCAGACCCCCGTGACCCTGTGTTTGGATTCAGCGGGTTGGAAAATGGATGGATGGATGTAGAATCAACTCTCAGCAGCGGCCAGCAGGGCAGCCGTGCGGCGCATGCACGCGGGCGCTGTTCTCATCCCTACCATCTTCGGCATTACCTCCCCTACCTCTTCATTCTTGAGGCAGATTGAAGGTTTAAGTGCTAGTTTAAGTGGAAAATTAAGGAAAAGTAATTGCAACACAAATGCTGATTTAATGACTTTTAACATGAACAGATGCCGACGAAAGAAGAGAAGAAGCAGGCCACTAGGGTGGAGAAAAGAAGAGCTGCTCAGGAAGCAGCAAGCACATCAACCTCTGAGCAAACGAATGCTAAATGTACAGAGAAAGAGTATGAAAACTATGAATGCTCAAGTCAAGTGTATTCACTGAACATTATCATGCAGTGCACCGTTACTGGTTTACAATAATTTAGCTCAAGGAATTTTTAACTAGTATTACTTTATTATTTTACTATCATATTTGTTTTATTACTGAAATTAATATTTAATGTAAGTTTCATTGACTTTTTGCCTCGCAACATGGGGAATTATATATGGCTGAATATATACTCTTCGCATTGCTTACAGAAGCAAAGTTTCATTTTAACAGCAAAAACTGATAACAGTTGAAAAACATAGATAGATAGATAGATAGATAGATAGATAGATAGATAGATAGATAGATACTTTATTAATCCCAATGGGAAATTCACATTCTCCAGCGTTAGCATACTGATACAATAAATAATATTAAATTAAGGATTGATAATAATGCAAGTGAAAAACAGACAATATGATAAGACGATTAAAGCTTGAAAAAAAAAATTAAGAAAAAAGTTTTTTTCTTAATGTATAGTAACAAAGTTTGAAGAGTTAAGATGAAGGTTAAAGGTAAGTTTTTTTAAGACAGTGGTAAGATTTGCAATTATGTATGGAGCTGAGACATGGGCAGTAAAGGGAGCACAGGAGAAGAAGTTAGAGGTGGCAAAAATGAGAATGTTGAGATGGATGTGTGGAGTCACAAAAAAGGACAGAAAAAGAAAACAGACAATAAGAGGTACAACAAAAGGGGGGTGGGGAGACATCTAAGTAAGTACTGGAAAATAGGCTGAAGTGGTATGGACATGTGATGAAGAGAGACAATTAATATGTGAGCAAAGGAGTGATGGAAACGGAAGTACAAGGAAAGAGAAAGTGAGGGAGGCCAAAGTGGAGGCCGATGGATAAAGTAAAAGAAGATCTAAAGGAAGAGGGTCTGACAGGGGAGGAGGTGCAGGTCAGCCCCACATAGAGGTAGGAAAAATTGAAGATGAAGAAAAAAAAGATAGCAAAATGGTTAAAGTGTATGAATCATTGTGCCCTGTGGTGAACTGGTGCCCATTTGTGGGTGGGTGGTTCTGCTTATGGACATGTAGTTGCCAAAACACGCTTAGGCTCCCTTCAGTCCTGTACTGGATAAATCTGATTGTGAAAAATGGAGGGACAGATAAAGTTAAATAAACATTAAAATTATTTTTATTGTAGTCTGCCTTCTGTAAAACAGTATTCCTAACTGAGTCGCATTTGGTCTAAATAATTTATAAGCTGCCCTCTGAGTACTTGTACTGGTTCATACTGGAATCTTCTGCCTGAAACTTTGGAAATGTATTCAAGAAAAGCATTTTATTGGGAACACCTTGTATTCAGGGAACATAGTGAGGGACTTGCATACAAGAACATTCTCTAAGAAGTCCACTTATGTATTTTGGAATTGTTCACGTGTGTGTTTGTGTGATCCACTCTATAGGTGCTGATTACTCAGAAGGTTTATGGATGGAGGTAAAAAGTGTTTCTCACACCTGAAGCTATATGGAAACCTGAAATTTACTTTTCTTAACAAATTCAAATAATGTTTTATATAAGAACACGTGTGTATTTTTCAATATCACTCTTTTCTGCAGTCTCTGGATACAAATACATTATAAAAAATAACTATTGTTCAATATGTCAGGAAGAGTTCCTGTGAAAATGGACTCTCTTTTAAACCTAAACTCTACCATATCTAATTTGTGAATCATTCAGTTTAGTTGTCAAATGAGTTCTGACTGAAAATAGCATGTGGCAGATGGTATAGTGTCTTATTCAAGAAAATAAGTATATCTTACATTTTATAATCTCAGTAAAGGAAACCAGTGAGATTTTCAGAAAGAGAACAAAGAAATATAGGTTTATACAATAATAATGTTTATACTACTATTAATGTCTTTGTTTTATTTGCCACCAATACACAAAATAATTGACCACAGTGGTAGCTGCCATGAATGATGCTGGGATAAAACAGTTTTTGAAGAGGGATGCCTCATGTGCAGCTTTGTACAATTTACAGTATCTCTGCATACTGAAGGCAAGTACTGAAATGTCTATTTCTTGTTTATGTATCATTGAGCTGTCTTCTTTTAGCACTTTTTTGTAATGTGTAAAATTGTATTCAGTAGTTATTTGCAATTCAGCTAATTGCACTTCAACAGTCTTTTCCAAATTGCTGCCTCTTTCCAATCTATTCTCTGTATACTAATATAAATCACATGAGACTTATCCCTTGAACGATCATTTTGAATAGCCACAACATTTTCCTAGTATTGCAATGTAATCCACTCATGCACCCTGGTCACATACTGTACCTTATACACTGTACATGCACCCATCTTGCTCCTTGCTCCTCTTTTACTAATCTGTACATCAGATTAATCTACTGTGCCAGTCTCAACTCCTAAATGACCTTTATCCATTGGATTATTTTGTAATAAATCAATTGTTCATTATTCTGCAGCGTATTTCATTATAAACCCTATTCCAAACCACTTTATATGTATAATATCACATGGAATACAATTGGAGGCATTTTATTTGACTTGTCTGGGCTTATAGAATAAGGCAAGGAATTTTGTAGGTTTAAGCCTCATTTCATTGTACTGCCTTTGTATTTAGAAGTTCAGGTTCCAAAGAAATTAAAAGGCAAAACTATGCAAGGAGACCAAACAAACAAGTACTTAATTATCACTCATGTTATAATAGAGATGATCAAGAAAAAAGAAGAAAAATATTTTTTTAAATTGACAAATCATGGTATTTCAATAGTTCTGTATCTATTTTTAATACCACTTAAAAGTTTTAATTTATGGAAACTGTAATATTTTCAATTTTTATGACCTTGGAAATTCAACATTACTTTTTTTTTGCTGAGATGACTTCCAGTGTTTCCAAATGGTTGCTTTTGGTATTTAGGTTTAGTATTTATAAATGGAGCTATAGTTCCAGTTGACTTTTTTCAGCAGAAAAATAAATAAATATATAAAACAAAACAGCAACTAATAAGAGATGGCAAACAGAGAATTTATTGAAGATGAAGTACAATATTTTTTAAATAGAGCACTTAAAAGACTTGTTAGTTTGCATTTTACAGGAGCATCCAAAACAGAAGTCCAAAGTAAAACAGGTCCAAAAAGTAGTTCACTAGCCCAGGCAGATATCTTTTTATTGGAGATATGAAAACATACTACCCGAAGATATACTGTAAATACACTCTTCCTGTAATATCAGGTACTGTATATCTGAATTGTCCTAGAGTAATTATGATAGTGGGAAGTGGCTCGTATAGCAACATACCCAAAATAAAGCATATAATCAAGTCACTATACGTATTGTCTATTTGTTACCTAGAAAAGCATTTGTATATAAGATATTGACATGTGGATTAGATAACAACCATTAAATGGCCCAAATTTCAGATTTCACAACTAGCTGAACTCTTTACAAACAGTTTTCATGCAATTTCTCCTTTATCTTCTTTATTAGCTGGCATTAAAATGTAGAATTGTTGTTGTAGCAGTTAGGCTGCATCAAGGGTCTAGTGTTCTTGGTTCAATTCATGGACCTGTTTCTGCATGGAGTTTACATAGTCTCTCCATATCTGCATGGGATTTCCTCTAAACCTTTTCTGGGTTCTTGCCTAATTCCTAAAGACTTTGATGTTTGGTTGATTCGTAATCATGGGTATGTTGGGGTGCTTTAATGATCATTTATGACTGCTTCTTGAAGGATGTTGTTATGGTAAGCTTTCCTCCACCACCACCAAACCCCCCACCACCGTTGTGGGGAGAGGTTTGTGATGTTGTGAGTTTTGAAGTAAATAAATAATTCCATAGTGAGTAGGCTCCAGGAAGGAACAGGTACACCAATCTGAGGTTGACTGAGGTACTTGGCTGATCACGCACTCATGTGTAGATGTGAGCAGGTGATTCGTTTACACCTCAGAAGCAGTGATTGTGACATCTATGCCCAGCTGCAGTTTAAAAAAGGAGTCTGAGAAAAGAAAGGGTGTCAGAGAAATGAAAAGAATGGAGGGAGTAAGATCAATGTGGAAAGTGAAAAACCAGTCGAGAGCTAGTGTAGTGAATAGGCAGTGAAGTGGTCAGGGCAAGCCCCATGAAAAGGTGAGTATGAGGCATTCCGGGGTGGACCAGATTACTCCTGCTGAACAGTAGAGAGCAGGAGCAATTATGTACTCTGAGAGGTCCTGCAGAAGCCAATGGAGGCAACAGGATGTGGGAGTCATGCTCTGGGCATCCTGGCAGACACCTGGCAGAGGTAATTGGAAGGAGAGTCACTTAAGGATCGATGTGGCTGGGACTACACCTCCACTGATTTTGCCTGGGAGTTGAGAGAGAGAGAGAGAGAAAGAGATATATCAGCACTAGAAGAGAAGTAGAAGGCTGGTTTTGGGTTGTTTTAACCCTTTGCTGTGCTGCTTATTTATTAGATAATTTATTTGTGTTTTTTAACCTCCACATTTCACTTGTTATATTTATGGATTATTTATTTGGAGCACTGAACTCTATTGTTTGTAAATAAAGCACTTGCACCTACCACTTGCTGACTGTGTGTATGCCTCAGTCATCCTTGACTGTCCTGGGTTCATGCTGCCAAGGATCCTGAAACCAACCTGGACCATTACATAATAATAATAATTATTAATTGTGTATTGTTTGTTCCAGCAATCCATAATAGCTGTTATCTCAAGATATTGCACAAACACATAAAGTGACCTTGGTGGCTATTTTGCCACACTATAAAAGCAGTTGTTTACAATAAGATAATATGTTACTTTTTCCATTTGATAGAGTAGAGTTATCTTGCAAATAAGAAACTACCCAAGAGGCACATTAGCAGTGTTGTGGGTGTGTGTAATTTTGATTGGTCTCCAGTCTTTTCCTGAAAAGTAATCAATACAGGTTTTATACCACATAGACATCTCAGCTCAATACTTTCTCTACTTATTTGTCCTTTTGTCCTGTGTGTCTGCTTCACCCCATGTAGGAAGTCAGAGTGAACTCTAATAGCATTTTTAAAAACTTCATTGGCTTGCACATTAGTCAATTATTATCATCAAAACTTTCACTCATATTTAATCAGTTTTACCTGATGGGGGTTGCATCAAATTGATTTGAGCTGTCCAAACCACCCCATTCATAGCAACTTCTTCAAACAACACCCGGGAATTCCCAGAACCTCATAGGCCAGTCAAGAGGTATAATCCAGTATGTCCTGGATGTGCCCCTTGGTCCTTTCCCTGCCCAAGGGAACCCTAAGAAATGTGACATCTTATTTACATGTCCAAACATCTTCAACTGGCTGTTGTCAATTTAGAGAAGTAGAGGTTCCATTCTGAGTTCCCCACTCTGCTACAAATAATTATGTATTGGCCAACAAATTATATAGAAAGTTTTGTTTCCTTTACTTTTTTTGGTGAAACCAATGCATTTTTACGTGCTGAACACAAATATGTATTTGTAATTTTTGTAACGTCTCCAGCGGCATAGGCCTGCGCAACAATATTGCAGTGTAAGCAACACAAAAGAAAACTAGACATGTTTTGCCATAGATTTTCTTTTTTAGTCGCTGTCCGCTGCCTCATGTATTAGTGTCCAACGATAGTCTATCAGCATAGATGAACTCCACTTTACCTGGTTGTGTTTCTCCATGTTGGCAATGTCTTGGTGAAACCTTTCACCATGTTCGTCACTGACTGTGCCAAGATTGGGAATGAAAGAATGTATCTTCAGTGGCATGTTGCAGTTCATCGACTTGTATGTCTTTCAGCCTGTTCTATGTAGTTTGATGCCTTGTAGTTGCCCAGAAAGTTAGAAATTAAATTCTTGAAGGCGGTCCATGCGACACGTTCGGCACCCTGAAAAAGGCCAGCAAAGTTGCTATCTTTCAACATCTCTCGGATCTGTGGGCCAATGAAAACACCTTCTTTTATTTTGGCATCACTGATACATGAAAACATCTGTCGCAAGTATTCAAAGGCTTCACTTTGCTTGTTCATATTCATTAGCCCAAGTTTGACAATCAAAGATGGAAGAAATATGTTCTTTGGATCAACCAGTGGGTCATGTGTAACATTTTCTGCCCTGGAACCAATTTTCTGTGAGGTGGCCAGTCCTTTATCACGTAATGTGAATCTCTTGAGCTGTCCCACTCTCAAAGAATACAACAGCACTTGATGTATCCAAGCTGCGCACTGTGTAAAATTTCAACCACCTTCAGGTCGCCGCATGTATTCCAGTTGTACCTCAAGTACTGAATGTGTTTCAGAAGAAACTGCATGTTCACATACATTTCCTTCATAAGAATGACAGTAATGGAAGGGCAGATATTGCCATTATGCAGCAAAACGGCCATCAAACTTAACAATGATGAGTCAATAAACAGCTGCTATTCTTTTGGATCATGTTCACATCCGAGAGCAGAAAGCAATCCATTGATGTCACTGCAAAAAGACTGTCAACTTGTCTGAAGAATTTTATCAAATCTTTATGACAGCAGCGAAATACTGAAATTTTTGTACCTGGTGACAACAGGTTCCATCCTTGCAATCTTGATCCAAGCAGTTTTGCCTGATTCTTCGATAAATTAACTTTCTGACAAGATCACTGAATGTTGATGGCTCAAAATCTGGTTTATCAGCAGCTGCAGCAGCTTCCATCTGCATCATCTCTGCCTCCTTGTCCTTCTCCTCCAATGTTCCCAACCTCTTGTGATTTTGGAACAGGAAGACTTTTGTTGTGTTGCACTAGTCTTATTGAGGAAGTAAAGTTTGGGTACTCAATAAATGTCCTGTTCTTGGAAGAAAATCCTGAGACATTCGTCATGCAGCAATAAAAATCAAGTATATGATCCTTCGGTTCCCTCCATATCATTGGGATGGCAAACAGCTTGGATGGACGCAGACAAGCTTGCAGACTGGCAGCGCAAGATGTACAACATATATAAGGATCCCATACTTTGTCCTGGTTACCAATTTTGCACCCGAAGTTCAATTCATATGCCTTCTTTATAACTGCTGTCATTCTCCATTTCTGTGCTTTCAAAGTGAACTCGCCACAGATGTAACAAAAGGTGTCATGGCTATTGCGACATTGGCGCGACATTTCAGAAATTACATGAAATTAATTTCGCAGTCTCATGCTCCTAACCTCTGCTTCTCTGTTTCTTTGAAGTCAACAGTTTTATTTCCAATGTAATACTCGTTGACACTGACATCAGTTAGAAGGACTGTAGCTGTTGCTCTCTGCTGCTGCTAGGTATATACTGTATGGGGTTGTATTGCCATGGAAACAAATCACATATTTTAGCTAAGTGATTCTCTAGTACAGGGGTGGGCAATGTCGGTCCTGGAGAGCCGCAGTATGTGCAGGTTTTTGTTCCAACCCAGTTCCTTAACGAGAACTCAATTATTGCTGATGAAGCACATATTGCTTAAGTGACATTTTGATGCTTCATTTTAGTGGTCTCGCTTGTTAAGGTTCTCCAACCTTAATGGCTTATTTCAATCTTAAACTGCTGCATTCAGTGTTTTAATTGCTCCTTATTAGCAATAAGATGTAAAAGACAAAGCAGCCAGCAGTTCTCCAGCTAGCTTTTTTCCAATTACATCTGTGTGTGTTCATCATGCACTGTTTGATTTAATAAAACACAATAGAAAAATGTGACAGACTGAAAATGATCTATTTTAGGCTTCAAATCATTTGGATGATATCCTTGGAAAGGAAAAAAATCTACGATATAAGAGCGTTACATTGCACAGACTAACAAGCCATAAAATTAAATAAGGTCTGAGATTGGCAATGATTGGTTTCTAATTAAGCAATTGGGTTGGAATGAAAACCTGTAGCCACTGCGGCTCACCAGGACCGACACTGCCTACCCCTGCTCTAGTATAAATTAAATCGATTATGGCTGTAAAATATAATGATTTTGACCCAAGAAGATCACAAGCTACTGTGAGACAATTAAACCTGAGCACCTATGACTATGCAAAACACCCCAATTTGAAAGTTTCGTAATTTATATTACAAAATTAGCTGTTTCTGGAAAACCTTGTGTGATGGGAAAATTTTAAAGTGATTTCTGTGATCAGCATCACAAAATCTATCTGGCACACAAGTAATTACAAAAGAAACAAAAACCTTGGAAACCTAATGACTCCAGCAAGCCAGCCCAAGAAAATCATTTAGGACATTTGTACCTGCAGTCTAATTTTTTCTGTCACTAACTAGCTTGTGACCACAGGGGAGGGAAGAGATGTAGACTGATTTGTTCACAATTGTGACTGAAGACTAAACTAAAAAGTCACTTAATTCAGTGGACATTACATAAGTGAGATGTTCTCTAGTGTTACTGAAGAGAGCCTTCATGACTGTTGTTCATACCTAGAATAAGTCCAAGGAGACAAAATATATAAAAACAATGACATCTTTATTAAATAACATACAAAATAAGTAAAAAACATGCAGAAGTGAAAAGCCCGATCCAGAAAGAAGGAAACTTCATCTCAATGCCTCTTGAGCCTCTGTCTACTTGATGGGGTGGTCAAGAGTTCTCCCTTTCTCACTGTTATGAAAGGTCAAAAAAAAAAGGTCAAAAAACCCACATAAAAGACCAGACCTGCCCCATTTTCAGGTATATGCCTGCTTTACTACCCACACCACAGGCAGCCAAGCCCCAACTCTATAGGCAGGCTTTTGCCCAAAATGTGACACTGCCTTTAAAGGTTAAAAAATAACTTAAAATATTATTAAGAAGGACAGGAGGATCACAGGCAAAAGTTGAGCCCATAATAACAGCAGTTTCTTTGTAATTAATTAAATTATTTTAAAATTCAAAATAAATGAGCTCCAGAAAAGGCTAAAGAGAAGAAGGAGAAGATCACAAAACAAAGGCAGTACTATTACATAAGAGATGTCAAAAATCCATGAAATGTAAAAATCAAAACAAGAAGCACTAAGCCAGAAATCAAATCAAGATGCAATGCCAAGGCTTCATTATAAATTGAGGCTTCTCCTTTGGTACAATACCCTTGTGCATCATCAGGTGGCCCCGCCTCCTTGGCCTCCACTTTAAGGAGACAAGGAAGAAAACTAAAAGTTAAACACTGAATATTAATATAACCAAATAAAAAAGTAATTAGTAAGCACAATATTAATAAAAACATAAAGAAAGACAAAAGCAAAAACAGAATTAATAACAAAATATACAATATAATATTCAAAAGTCAAATATTATGAAAAAAATACATTTGAGCTAGGAATGAGACCCTGGATAGAACATAACACTCATCTTTATGTCTCTGTTTCTCACTGGCCTCTTCTACCTCATGCACTTAAGAATTAAGTTAACAATGAGGACCTTCTAGCCCAAATGTTGTAATGGAAACTTTCTTTTACTTGCAGTAAGGACAGAGCTGCCTTGTTGATTCCTATACTTAAAAATGGAGCTTTATCTCCCTTACAGGGTGAATATTTCATCCTTTTGCTTTTTCTTTACAAGTCTTTTGAATTATTACTGTGACATTAGCCTCACCGACACAAAAAGATAACAACATATTCAAATACTTTTTTTCTTTTTTAACAATTAAATGATTTGCATATAATTTCCTTTATGATTAACATATACCTACAGAGAATATAGCGATTATGAAATTCTTTAATTACACTCCAGAAACTAAAAATGGCAAGCTACTTTTAACCTCTCCACAGGTGTCATTATTGGATGTTGGTTCATTGTTTGGTGCTGAATTAATGTGATCAAAAGCTCTTTTACATTTAAACTTAAATGACTGGAAAAGATGAAAAATAAGAAATACCATTTTTGCTTGTAATTCTGAAACATTGTTTGAAGAACAATCTACTTCAGCAGGACAAAGCCCAACATTTTGTATATTTAATCTTGAGGTGGGTATAGCACCCTAACTTTGAAGTGAGACACCTTCATTCTGATGGCATGATTCAGGAAATGCACATTATAGGAAATATTACTTGTCAGAAATAATCAGGGGACAAACAGCGTTGGCAGGCCCCTATGTGTTGAATCTCTTCCAGCTGTCAGTTTTTTTTTTTTGTTTTTTAGGAGTCTTAAATAACCATAATCCACAGCTTTGTTTACAATGTGTATTACGTATTTGCAACTTTTTGTTTATGGCAAAAATTTGGGGGTCAGTTTGCAAGCAGACCAAAATTTTGTATCATATAAGGCACTCATTAGTTACAACATTTGAAAAGCTTTTGAATCACTTCTGTCCACGCATTCATTTATTATTAAACCAGGGTTGGCAAAATCACACTGAAAACACGGAACCCACCAACACGGTGCCTGTTTATTTTACAATACATTCACATATACACACATATAAACAAATTCACTCATACCCAATTAACTTTACACACACACACACACTTTTCAGATGTGCAGGAAAATCCCATATTGACTCAAAGAGAAAGCACACTTCACACAGACAGTATGGCTGCTACTTTCAAATGTTTACTGTATGTAAAAGGTTATAATGTTATCGAGTACAAAGGAAAGTGGATGCCAAGGATGCAACTTGTTCATTATATGGCACTTGTCACAGGTGGCTGGGTGCGGCCAGCAATCAGCCGCCTATTTAAGGAGCCGCCGCCCTGCAATCAAGGCTGGAGTCGGGTAGGAGGTTGATGAGGCCGGTGCAGAGGGGGCGAGGAGAGGCCCGAGTGTGAGAAGAGTGAGAAGAGAGAGAAGGCTGAAGGAGCCAGGACTTTGGGAGATTGTGGAGCTTGGTGGCGGTGCACATAGAGACTTTGTAAATAATAGTATTGTAGAATAAACGTGTGGTGATGGCTAAATCGGTGTCCGCATGTGTGTGTCCGGGCCTCTATATTTCACAGTGGCGTAGCCGGCAGGATGCTCCACCTGGGTCAAGGTGGGGACCTGCATTCATGAAAAAGTCTGTGAAAGGCCCAGCACAACAGGGGAGCTCACTCACGTGCCGCAGGGGCGGCGTGCACCCGACCCCGCAGGGAAACGCAGTATCACGGACCATTGGAGGTCTGTGGTTGGACTTTGTGTTTCAGGGGCAGCTCACCGACGCGGTGGCCAAGAAGGAGGCTGCCGAGAAGGAGAGGCTGCAGCTGGGGAAGCCACAGCAGCAGCGGAGCTGCCCGGAGAATCGCCCTCCAGTGAGAGAGGAAAGCGAGATGGCCGACCAGAAGTCCTTCCTCGTAACAGGCACGGGATTGGACAACGTGTCCTGTCCTCTCGCCTGCGATTGGTCGGAGGCGAGAGCAGGGAATGCCCGTCCCGTGCTCCAAAGAAACCCGAATGGGCCGCAGGGAAGGGCCCATAGAGAGCAGTCGGTAAGTGGAACTACTCATAAGGTAAGCCCACCGCCGGCTGCTTCTCTCTCCTTGGCGGCGATTTTGCAGGGCCTGCAAGAACAACTGCGCCTTGTGCTGTCGCCGCCGGCCGAGCGATGTGCCCTCCAGGCGGAGACGCTGGAGTCAGGAGGGATGGCAGTGGCGTCGGATCGAGAGCCACAGGCAAGAGAGGATCGGCGCGCTGCAGGAGCTCCTGGACGGAGAGGCATTGCGGGGAAGGTAAGGGAGACCGACCCCGTGAAGCTCCGGACGCCAGCAGGGCTGGGTCTGCCCTCTTACAATGGGCAGATCCGAACCGTTGTGGCGTCCCAAAGTAAACGGAGAACGCAGCTTAGGGAAGCCAGTTCCTCCGATATGGGAGGACATGCTACTGAGGGCGCACGTCCCACGAAGGGCCGTCCTCTGCGGATGCAGAGGAGAAACCCGCAGCTCGGGAGGTCGAAATGGAGCGTGATCCCACTGGTGGTCCCATGGCGGGGATCATGGAAATCACCGAGGTGGGAGCCGAAAGAGGGAGCATCGGGGTGCCGATCGGAGCGGAGAGCGTTGGCCCAACCGAGAAGACGAGCCGAGGGGCTGCATCAGGGCAACGTCCCCGCCCCTTGTTTTTCTGTTTTCTTTGCAGGATCGGGCTCTAGGCTACAGTGTGTCGGCTTGCCGCCGAGGGGTTCTCGTCCTCGCGGAACAGTCCACTGGTCCCTGGAGGTCTCAGCTAGTGGGGGTGTAATGTCACAGGTGGCTGGGTGCGGCCAGCAATCAGCTGCCTATTTAGGGAGCCGCCGCCGCCCTGTAATCAAGGCTGGAGTCGGGTAGGAGGTTAACGAGGCCGCTGCAGAGGGGGCGAGAAGAGGCCCGAGTGTGAGAAGAGAGAGAAGGCTGAAGGAGCCAGGACTTTGGGAGACTGTGGGACTTGGTGGCGGTGCACATAGATACTTTGCAAATAATAGTATTGTAGAATAAACGTGTGGTGATGGCTAAATCGGTGTCCGCCTGTGTGTGTCCGGGCCGCTATATTTCACACACTCTAAATCTTACTTAGCAAAGACTTACTATTTGATAGTTACCCTGACATAAACAATAAATGTAACAAGTTTAATTTTTTAGTGTCTTTCTATAGTGAATGGCGTCAGAAAGCAATTTTTAAGTATGCATTTGTAGTAAATGTATTTTTTAAATCTCGAGCACAAGCAGGTTGAGTGACTTACCACCTCAGAGTTTAAAGTACATGTGACAATGACAACCCTATAAAGCTCAGCACAGAAGACACTATGCCATATTACTTAAAAATAAACCAACTGCATTGAGGAGACAACCCATCCATCCATCCATCCATCCCTCCATCAATCGCAGAGTGGTGGCTCTGTGGCTTAGGAACTGTGCTAGTATCTGGAAGGTTGCCAATTCAAATCCTATTACTGCCAGAAAAGATTTTACTCCATTGGGCCCTTGAGCAAGGATCTTTACTTGAAAAATTGCTCCAGGTGCATTGTACAATGGCCGATCCTGCTCGTTGACCCCCAAAAGGTCATGTGGAAAGACAATTTGTCCTTGGGGATTAACAAAGTATATCAAATTAACAAAAGAATAAAAATTTAAAGCAGGTTCTAAGCCCTCAGTAGCTTAAACTCTTAATAGTCGTGCCACTGTGAAGGGTAATATATAGACACTTCTTTATGAAAGACTGTCAATGCCGTATCTCAGAGAAGAAAAACAAGGAAGATTATATCAAAAGGGAAACTGAATTAAATAAAAGTCAAATAGCTTTTCAAACATGTTAGGTTTATTATCATAAATTCTGTTGCATGAAGTGGTTATGGTGGTCCTAAAGAGAAGCTAATTTTTTTTTCTCTTGTGCCTGGACAATGATGGATGTAGCCAGTCCTTTTCTCACTGAAGCACTGTTTCACTGTGATGACTTTGACGGCATTTGTGACAGTACAATGGTCTGCACTCTGCTTTTTCAAGTTGAAATCCTTCTTTTTTTTTGCTCTCTAAAATGCAGACAGTCCCAGATGTTTTGCTCAGTAGTTATTTTGTGCTTCACGGGTCAGAAGTGATAGCTGAAAACTGACACAGTAGTCTGGGCAACAGAGGATCACTGTCTGCATGCTTGATAGTCAACAGAAAGATTTTGGGATTATGCCCTGTCCCATCTTAATCAGTCAAATCCTTCTTATCCCCATGTTCAGGAAGATGGGTGAGATCTCGGCTATGCTGAGGAGCTTGATCATACCAGTTACTACATGAGCTAAAAGCTCCCACTTAAATGTGCTTCTGATATTAATTCTGCTTCTTTACTTCAGATACTGGTGTAATGATTCACTAGACACAGAGTAGAAACTGCTCCCATGATCATGGTGTTGTATTTTTTACTTTTTATTCCCTCTGCTCTGGGATTCTTGTTTAAATTATTTGTGGATTAATGAATTAACCATTTCCTGTGACCTTAGAGCATCTAGACTTTCAAATCAATCCTATATGATTTCTTAATATTACCATCTTTAGACACTTACTATTAATATTAAAATCCCACTAATTGCATTAATGTAAAAGACCGTTTAATAAACAAACCTGGGGTAATGTTTAAGAGAAATGCAGAACCCAGGCTAATTTTTTTATTAATTTATTATTAATAAATATGTTGTCCTGGGTATGACATTAAACTGAATCTGTCCCTGAAAGCAGTCCTCCAACTTGCAGGGAAATCTTGGGGGTTGGTAGCAGGATTGGGACTCCAGTCACTGTAAAAACTTCATGCAGCTCCAAAATGGCAGACAGGACTTCTTTCTGCTCTGTGCGGGAGTAGCTGTGCTGCAGCCACCCATAGGAAGGCTGCTTGCATTATAAAGGGGATGGGGGAAAGCCCTCAGGAGCCTCATCCCAGGAAGAGTCAAAACTGTCAGAGAGCCAATGGGGACAGATCTGTTGGCGATTGGAACTGGTGTGGTGTTGAAGCATCTCCTGCTGCACAGCAGCACTCGGGTCCCAATTTGAGGTGGCCTATCTGGGTAGGGGTGTGGAATGTCTTGTCTCTCCAGCATGATGATCATCTTCCGCTGCTGTCACAGGAGCTTCATAAACTCTGAATTTCAGTGGTGGCACTCTCTAGATGTGCACAGACCTGGGACTGGCCAGAACTCTGTAGGTGGACACACCTTTTATTGGTCTGGTCGCACTGATGGTTGTCATACTCGGGGAGTAGCTGCTGCTGTGGTGGATTGACTCCTTTCGATGGTGTCCGATGTCACTCCTTTCAGCGAGCATATTATGAGACTCAGATTAAGGCACTCTCTGTCTGTTGTCTCAGTGTATACTCCAACCACGGTGAATTATGTCTCGGTGAGGGAGACATTTATTTCGCAACTTGGCTCGGTGGTTGATGTATGCCTATCAGAAGACACTCCTTTGGTCGTAGGTGTTTTCAATGCGACCACTGGTAATGACAGTAATGGCTGTGACGATTGTGTTGGGTCCCATGTGTCTAGTGACCATGGTGAAAGTGGCTCCATGTTCCTTGACTTTACAAAATGGTTCCAGCACCCTGAGCCACATTGTTGGACTTGGTACTCCAATACTGATGGTGAAGAAGATTGATCACATCCTCGTGGACAGATACTGGAGGCTTCTACAGAAATGCAGGATCTAGAGAAGTGCCCAGTTGGTGAATTCTGACCACAGACGTTTTGCTGCTTCTCTGAAGATTCAGCTTAGGTCCAGTAGGCTACCACCTACTTGGAGAATGAGGCTGGACCTTGCCAGATTCCAAGATCAGGCTATTTCTAATGAGTATGAACTCATAAGGAACTTGCAGACTTGGGTGTGAATGTGGATCCTAATGTAATAAGGGAGATCTTAAGTGACAAGACCCTGAAGGCTGCTGATGGTTGTTAGTGTTGCCGGTTTTCCCACAAGGAGTGTTTCATTCAGCTTGATGGCAACTCTGGTCTGTACCAGGAGCTGAGGAAGAAGACTGCGAGGGCTCTGTGAGCAGATAAGGATGCATTTGTTAGAGGAATCTGTGAACAAGTGACATACCATCTATGGTGAGGTGACCTACATCCTGCTTACAGAGTAATCGAAGCATTACGCACATCTGCATCTGTTCCTTATAGAGTCACAATCAGGGCGGGTGATGGAATGGTTCTTACGGATGATGCTGCAATTGTGACTAGCTGCGCTGGCCACTTTGAGCGGCTGTTTAAAGCTGATCCTCCAGCTAGGACATTGGACATCTCTGAGTTGATGGCTCTTGAGGCTGATCTTCCACTTAGCTGTGAACCACCGAATCTCAAAGAGATTGCTCAGATGGTGAACCATCATGGTAAATAAGGCTGCAGGGATCTGTGGCATCCGGTGTGAAATTCTCCAGGATGGTAGTAATGGTGTCCTCCTGGCATTGCAATCAATCTTTGCTTACATTTGGGAGACGGACGTCATCCCAACTGACTGCAAAATGGGATTTGCCATCCCTATCTTGAAAGGGAAGGGTGATCGCCTGGATTGCTGCTACAGGGGGATAACACTGCTCTTGGTGTCAGGTGAGGTCTTTGTTAGGGTCATCCTCTATAGGATCCATGATCACTTGCTCACCTACTACTGACCAGAGCAATCTGGATTTACGCCTAAGAAGTCTACCATTGATCACATTCTGGCACTGAGGGCTCTCGTGGAGCGCAAACGCAAATATCAGAGTTTCTTTGCAGCCCTTGTCAGTTTTCATCGATTGTTCGACACAGTTGATCGAGATGCCCCATGGGATATTCTGAGATGTCCAGGGTCCCCTCAAAGTTGCTGGATTTCATGGCCGGCCTGAACACTGGTATTGTGAGTGTTATGCAGAGTGGGGGCAGAACCTCTGCATTTTTCCCAGTTGATTCAAGGGTTCGTCAGGGATGTGTTCCTGCTTCTACTCTGTTCAATGCTTGCATGGACTTAGTGTTGGGTAGGGTCGTTGAGTCCAGCGGCTGTTGGGCATCTGTTGGTGAAGAAAGATTCACTGATTTTGACTTTGCCGATGACGCTGTGATCTTCGCAGAGTCAATGGAGGCTCTGATTGGGACTCTCGAGAGACTGAGCAAGGAGTCTGAGTCTCTGGGCTTGCAAGTGTCCTGGATATAAACCAACATCCAGGCCTTTAATGACCTCTTGGGCACAGCTATTTGCAGAGAATTTTGACCTTGTCGAGAGGTTTATGTACCTCAGTAGCGACATTCATGTCCCTGGTGACTCTTCCTATGAAGTCAGTAGATGGATTGGGAGAGCATGGGGGATCGTGAGGTTACTAGAAAGGGGTGTGGGGCACTCCCAATATTTTTGCCAAAGGACAAAGATCTGAGTCTTTAGAATCCTGATACTTCCTGCTTTGCTATATGGTTGCGAGACATGACTGGACTCCTTCAGTACTGTATTTCTTTGGAGAATCCTTGAGTACCGCTGATTTGAATTTGTGTTGAACGAGCAGTTGTTCACAGAGTCCCAAATGAGGCATATTACCTGCATTGTAAGGGAGTGGCAGTTATGGTACTACAGCCATGTGGTGCAATTCCCCAAGAGGGATCCAGCTCACAGGATCCTCATTGTTTTTGACTCGAGCGGCTGGAGCAGGTCAAGGGGATGCTCACATAACCCCTGGCTGTGGCAGATAGATAATCATTTCTGGAGGGTGGGACTAGACCACATGTCTGCCTGGGGGTTTGCCAACCATGATCCTGAGCTGTTATGTCGTGTGGTGGGTGCGACATCAAGATGTACCAGTGCATGCTCCCCAACAAGACCTGAACTGAAAAAATATGTTTTTTATTCACAGTATAAATGAATTCCAAATGTCTCCCTTTGTGAACCATTCATGATTTTGATGGTATCAAGGGGTCCAGTTTCTATTAACATGTTGATAGAATCTAATGAGAAAGTGCCAATATCCCCTCATGTTTAAATATATACAGGTTCTACAAGTAATAATTTTATCAGGGACTCATTTAGAGATGCTGAAATATATTAACCTGTGTTTGCTAAATATCACTTTAAATAAATTGTGACTGTTCAAGCGGTGGTTTTCTTTTCTAGGGCTGGTTCAAGTAAAGACAAAACACACTTTAAGACAGCTAGCAATTTAGTATGCAGTATCAACTGCATGCGCAAAGTCGTGTGTCTCATGCTAGCAGAAACGTATAAAGCTCCACAACTTACTTTATGTTAGTTTCACTGCCCAGCTGAGCTTACCATCCTGGAGACTATTCAGAGAGCTTGATAGTGCTGATGGAGATGCCTGTGAATTCTTTTCATTTCCAGGAAGTGAAGACTGGAGTCAAATGAGTGAACTTCATTAGCGGTCTCCATTTAAAAGGTTGGTATTGTTATTTCAAGTTCAAATATAAAGTATGTTTAGAAGGACTCTTCTGAATATTTTCTGTACAATTCTGGAAACAAAACATGACATACATTTACAGTGAGGTGCCACATTGGTTAGCCATACAGCATTAATACTTTATAGATGTAGGTTTTATTACCTTTTTTAGAGTTTTCATCTAAAGTTTTCATTTAGGCTTATCCAAATTCTCCAGGATCTTCAACCATGACTGAGAACAGTAAATGGTCAAATATGAGAGTGCAGCAGGATTTATCTCTGGTGGACTGGCATCTTATCTATAGTTGATTTTTACATTATGTGCAATGGAACAGGCTGTAGCCGTTCCCAACCACACATGAGGAAACGTGGGCTTAATAAGTGGATGGAAAGCTGCAATATGGGATGACTGACTCTCAGCTCTAGTATCTTAGATGAGATCACCAGCCTAGAAACTGTCTATCGTGTTTGCATATGGTCCTTTGACTGTATATTTTCATTTAATGTTGATTGTTTACCCACCATGAGGATACAACATCCTGGATTCAGATCTTGTTCTTCTATTGTGTAGTTGGCAAATTTGCCCTGTGTTTGTGCTGGTTTTCTTCCAGTTATTCAAGTTTTGTTATCATATATTCATCCAGGAAACTCTGCTTTCTAAATGTTTCCTGTATGTTTGCAAGTAATGACCCTGCAATGGACTGGAATCCAGTCAGGAGTGTTTAATGCCTCATACCTGAAGCTGCTGGGATAGGCTACGATAGGCTGCAGCACTTCGTCACCTCTAAAATAATTTCAATTCACTGAAGGGTAGCATATTAGCACAGTGGCTAGTGTTGCTACTCTTATCTTAAAGTGACTTTGTTTAATATCCTTTCTGGCCATTGTTTGTGCATACTCTGCATGTTCTTTCTGCTTCTGCATAGAATTTTTCTCAGAAACTCTCACTTTTATTGTTTTTGACTTCTAATGCAAATTTAAAAAATAGGTTTACAGTCTCATCATTCACCTCTGTACCTACAGTAATCTCATCTAAATATAGTGCTGGATCTGGGAAGCCACATAAAATTTGTTTTGGAGCTCCAGAAAATATCTTTCAGTTCTATAAATAAAAGTTAAAGGAAATAAAGAATGCACTTTTTATGCATTTGCCCTTTTGAAACCAAAAACTAAGTGCAAACCAATCTGATCACAGCTGCTACATTGCATTCCGACCACTTACAGTAGACTAAATACTAATTAATTCTCAGAACTCCATTAAATGAGCTTTATGAATTGAGGTTGTGAAAAGGGAAAATAGGGAAACAAAACGAAAAGCAGCCTCAGGAATAACTTCAATTCCAACAAAGCAAGAAGCTTAGCATTGATAAATGGAATTCCAGTAGATCTTGGTGTTACAATAGCTCACTAGCAATCACCAAACAGATATTTTCCCATCCCCAGATCATTGGTGCATACCCGAGTATAGTTTAGTGGACTACCTCAGTACACTGCAAAAGATGAAATCTAAGCAAGTGAAAAGAATTTAAATCATGACATTAAATCTTGTTTTCTTTATTGTAAGAATTATTGACTTATCAAAGAATTTGTATTTAAAATTTTTTAGCTTACTTTAAGAAATCTGGTCAATTAAATTTTGTTTACCCCATTGGCAGATATTTTTGCTAAATAAAAGCAAAACAGATCCTATTTAAAGTTGTTTTTGTCTAGTTTGGTATATAATAATAATAATAATAATAATACATTTTATTTATAAAAGGTGCCTTTCTAATCACTCAAGGACACTGAACAAACAATAAATAAAAACACATCATAAACAAAACTTAAAACTTCCTTTAGTATTTATGTTTATCTCTATTTTGTAGTCAATTTGTGTTATATTTTTTCTTTTGTATATTTTATATATACTGTAAGTTACTGGGTCTCTTTTTCCATTATACATGTACTTAATCATTTGGTTGTATGTAAGCTCTGCTTTGTTTTTTTCCTTGTAGAATTATCTGTGAGGTCTTATGGCCAATTTTACTAGGTCATATAGATTCCGTCTTATATGAATTCTTTGTAAATAACTTTTGTATGTTTAATCAATTTGTTTCAATATATTGTTTCAACTCTAATTCTTGGCCATTGGCTATATTTTGTGATGATTATAGCTGCTAAGTATATTCCTTTTTCTTTTTTTCTATTTTTCTTTTAAATTGAACATATATCATATATTTTGTTGTTTCCTGCTTAAACTCTACATCAGCAGTGAATTGTTTTACCAAAGGATATGGGGAAAAAAAACAAAATCCTGTAAAACAGAACTAAGCATCTTCTTTCTTCAGATTTCAGATTCTGGAGATTTCATTCATTGGAAAGTGAATGTGGACGCTACACACTCTACACAGGCTCCACACATTTATATGATGAAGCAGTTGAAGATTCAAACTAGACAACCTAATGGAGAGATTCAAATGACAATGCAATAAATGATGATGACTGAGCCTGTAGTACTTCATGAATCTATAAACAGATAAAGTGATTTTTGAATGTGGATGGATGGAGGAGACACAGTCACTGGCAGAGAGTGATGTTTTATTCTGGTTCCTAAGGAGACTTATTTGTGCCAAAATAGGAATATAAGTCCTAACGCAGCAAGTAGTCTTAACCTGTTTACTTTGAATTGTCTTTCTAATAATGAAAAATTTCATATAGGGAAAAATGTGTAAGTAAGAATGAAGGAATTCCTCTCCAAAGAGTTACAAATAAGTGTCTACAAAAGAGTTCTCTTGTTGTCTTAACAATTATGGCATATTGAAAAAAAAATCAAAGTACTTTATTGGGTACACCTTAGTAAACCCTATTTGCCTTAAAAGACTACATGAATTTTAAACTGGGACCAAACACACAGCTCAGAAATGTTTTTCCATGGTGAGTTTAAGGCTTAAAATCATTAAAGATAAGCTTGTGATATCCCATGTAGTAGGAAAGTGGTCCCAACCTACACTATGGACATCGGATAGTTCATAAGCCAAATGGGATCAGAGGAGAGCAGAGACATAGACCAAAATTGATGGGTGTGAAAGGTGCAAGTTTATTTACAAAAAGTACTGTACAACAAAACCACAGCAGTGTCGAGCAGGGTTTGTTTCACAGTCCTTGGGCACTGGCACTCCATCAAAAACAAAATAAAAAACCTGATCCGTAATTTATACAGGTCCTCAATAGAGTTCAAATTCAGGCGTAAAACAGTGATCTAGAAATAAATATTGGTGCTTTAGATCAATATTTTCTGAATGGCTTCCTGCTTTATGTTTTGAATGAGCATTACCAGACAGTTATGGATAAAGTGAGGATGATTGGTCCACACTATTGAACCAGCACTGATTGGGACACATGAAACTTTTTAATTTGGCAGAGAAAAAGGCTTTTTTGATGAAAGAAGCTATATTTTCATCCCTGTTCATATTTTGATGGATAAGCAATGTTACAGAAGTAAGAAATATAAATGGTTCCACCCTGTTGATGCTGATTCCATTAATAAAAAAGGGAATGGGAGGTGAAAAATGTGCTCTAAACTCCTTCACCATTTCCATGTTTTTTCACAGTACTCAAGCTAAAATTGTTGATGGTTTACCAACTGGCTATCCAATCCAGTTCTCTTTGATATGACACCTCAACCACAAATGTGATCAAATCAATAAAGGTGGAGTTGACAGCAAATCTCGGCAGTTTTAGATG
The DNA here is from genome assembly GCF_900747795.2 of Erpetoichthys calabaricus. NCBI lineage: Eukaryota > Metazoa > Chordata > Cladistia > Polypteriformes > Polypteridae > Erpetoichthys > Erpetoichthys calabaricus. The sequence goes on along the minus strand of NC_041398.2, from coordinate 74,675,574 downwards.
GGTCATAGATGGGTCACTGGAAGTGCAGTCATTAATGTAGAGGGAGAGAGATAAGGAGAGGAGGCAGTATACACCTGAGGTGAATGATGCAGTATTTTTTCAGCTTAACTCTTTGGTGTCTGTTTCTCAGAAATTCAGTCATTTCTCAGAAAGTCATAAATCTGGCATATTACAAATTCATATTTAGACGTTTGCCATAAAGAAGTCCTGGAATGTTTTGAATGCTGTGCTGAAATCCACAATCAAGATCCTGCCGTAAATAACTGGAGAATAAATATCATGGACTCAAAATGGATATCAGGTGCCTGACTTTGGGTTGCGCAGAGTCTTGATTCACCATTGTATTTGATATGAATGGGTTGCGTACAGTTTACGAAGTGTCTTGCAATGGGGTTGCCACAGATATTTTAAGCAATCAACGTTTCTCCACTATGACCTACGCACTGATTGTCAAGGGGAATCCGCCTGCTACAGGGATGACTGCTGGTGGCAATTCTGCTCTCTTGAAGACACTAAGAAGGGCAAGATTGAGTTGCGATAGAAAAAGTTTAAGAAACACTGGTATAAATGCTAGAAGATGTAGGGGAATCCATGATTTACTGTGTCTACAACTGACCTGTTGGAAAAGTAAACAAGTTGTAGTGGATCATATGTCTTCATTATTACAGAGGCGAATACAACTAGCTTGTAGCCAGCCATTAAGACAGAAAATTTTCCTATGCTGCTATTTATAACAGTTTTACAAGGTCTTATGAAATTAGGAAAAGTGTCTGACTTGATTGGTCTTGGTTTTGATTTGAACTTAATTTTTCAGTGAGGTGAATGAGGCAAAGGAATCTGGAAAAAAGAATGGTCAGTGACGGTCAAAAACAGGAGGTCAATAAATTACAATACCAAAATCCTTACATGAGCAAAAATCAAGGTTTAAAGGATATTTGTCAAGAGTGAAAAACTATAATTCAAAAACAAAAAAGAAATTAAAGAAAGAACAAGAATTGCTAATAATTATTGAATCGAAAAACTTTGGACATTCACACAAGTGTGCCATCATTTTTTATATGAGTCATATGGTCAGCAAACAAATATAGAAACATGGAAAAAAAACACAAAATGGCATTGCCTATACACTGCAAAAATTGTGTTTTAAAATTATTGATTAATAAAATTAACTTAACCTTAGCAAGTACAAAACACAATAAACTTAATAGGGATTCTAGATGACTACGATGTCCTGGCTTTTAATCTCTTTAATCTTGAGGTTGAATATTTTTTAAGTGATACTTCTTTATGCTCTGCAAACTAGATCACGACTCTTCAATGAAAACGAAAGGACAAACCTTTTATTTTTCAAACACACCTTAACAGTTAATTTTCTTTTAGATCTAATATCAGGGCTGGCACTACTATATAGGTGAGCTAGGCAATTGCTTAGTGTGGCAGAATGTGGGGGCAGCATTTGTTGTAAGCCCTCCCCCACTTCTATTGTATGTACATAGAACTAAGTGCCAGAAACACACACACAGACATGCATACAGTATGCATATTTGTACCTAGAAATCTACAAATTCAGAAAATGAATTACATATCTTAAAATAGTTTTTTTAATCCTAAGCTTTCGAGTCCTATCAGGAATCATCAGCAGAGGAAAATAATCAGACATTCAGAAATCCGAGGTAAGATATAGCTAATAAGGAGGGGAGGATAGGTGGATGTAGGAGGTGGGGGGATTAATGATGTGGGGTTCGGAAGGTGTTGGTCATCAAGTCTTGTTCTTCTTTTCAAGCCTGCATATGCTGGGTTCATGTCCAAATGTCTGTTAATAGCATTTTCATTGGATAGCCATCATTCAACCAACTCTCTGGCACTTTTATTATTAGCCGTGAATTTTGAGTCTCATTTTAATGTGGGTCCGATTGAACTTGTGTGTAAATCAGAGACTGTGGGTCCTTCCTTCTGACAGCATTGCGATGTTCCTGTATATGTGTGGTGAGTGTTTTTGATGTTTGTCCCACGTATTCAGCTGGGAATGAACCATATGGTATAATGTAAACCACGTTCTGCAGCAGACTTCCTGTCTTTAGCATTAAACAGGACTGTGCACAGAGTGTTTGTAGGCTTGTGTGCTATTTTGATGCCTCACATCAAAAGGATACCCAAAGACATTCATCAAACAATGTTTACATAGGAGATGTTAAAGACCTAAGCAAAAAATCGACTCTAACCTGACTCCCCATCTCACCTGGCACACACTTCCTTATCATTATGGGGCATCAGAAGGTACAGCACGCATCCTTTCCAGATCAGGCATCTCTTTGTGTAGTTACTGCATGTCAATTTAAGTCTCTTCAAGTCTAACTAGAATAATCTATTGTGTTTTTATTAATTGTTGCAAAAATATATTTTTGGCCTTGTTAAGATGATTTATTCTACATCATAAAATCATAATTCTATCTAAATTACACTGCATAAAAGGGATAATAAATTTGAGAATACATCCTTGAAGTTTCATCTTCTTTCCTGTACCTTCTTTGTTTGCATGTATTTTTAGTTTACTGCCCACTGTATAAAGTGTCTTTTCCACTATGATGGTCAGATTTGTATTTCCAAGCATTTGCTCAAATATTCACTAATATACGGTATCTATGTTTAGATCCTGTGCAGATAGGAAACAATTTCACACATAATCCATCTGCCACCATCTCCATTTCACTTAAAAGAATTACGAGGGATGTTCAAAAAGTTTCTCCACTTTTTTTAACTCTATTAAGAATTTCAAAAACAAGTTACATCACTTTTCTACATAGTCACCTTCCTTTGTGATGCAATTTTCCCAGTGTTGTACCAAATTTTTAATGCCATAAGCAAAAAATGTTTTTGGTTGAGCCTGTAGCCAATGACACACTGCTGCTTTCATATCATCATTGTTGTAGCTGGACATCCAGAGTGCTCTGCTTCCATCACACTAGTATTGCCATTTTCAAACATTTCAATCCACTCATAGACGACTCTAGGAGATAAAACTATAACCCCATACTGAGCACACATGTGGAGATTATTTTGTGCTCCTGGCACACCTGCCCACAAAAAGCGTATGACAGAGTGAGGTTCATCTTTTGTGCAATTTATAAGTTTTGCATCCATCTTCACCACAAGGTGACAACTCTTATACTAAACTGCAAGGGCAGCCATCTTGCCAGACAGAACTAGTCACATGACACTCTCAGACACGACCAATTACTACTCCTCCTGCCTTAACTGTTTCCAACAAAAATATAAAAGTGCAGAAACTTTTTGAATGTCCCTCGTATAATTCTGAATTGATTTCTATGAATGCTTACTTTAATGTCTACTTTTTTCCCCAATTAAATGCTTTAGAATTGTCTCTCTGTTCTGCTGAAATGTGATGTTCCAAGTTCACGATGCCCTCTTATCTTAAAAGGTAGCTCTTGTCCCACCTGATGTAAAATTCGATAGAGATCATTCCCCTTAAACAGAGATGTTGTCACTTCTAAGATTATTGGGTATACGGTACCATACACCGTACACCTATTTTAATTAAGAATATTTCATCTCTGTAGCTTTCTTTAGGTGTGACAGTCTGTGGCTAAACTTTAAAAAAAAATTTTTCAATGTGGGAATAATTTTTACCTGTTTTTCTTATATTATATCTTATGAAATATTTTGTTTGATGCAGAGTGCCATTACCATTGTATAAGCGACCTTAATCAAACATTATGCAGTCATTCTGTCTCTTCAGTTTTGTACAAGTCATTAATTTCTGTGAAATCATCTTACAGATGATTATGTGTGTATTACAATTTTCTCAATCTGTCATTTGTTTTGTATTGCAGACAACTGTAAGACAATGATAAAAAAGATTGTAAAATATTGCTACTTTAATTATACTTATTGATTGTTGGATGTTTTACATCCTTGTTTGTTCCAGGACAATGATGTATTTATGTCTCTGTAAATTGATTAATGAACTGTAATTTTTATCTTGCCATTCTGCAATGCGGAGTTGGGAAATATAAATTAGAGAAATAAAACATGACAAACACATGGCACCAATATGAGTAATTCACTGGCAAGAAAAATCAATTCACCCTAGGTTTTTTCCAAAGTGGAAAAATCATCAAAAAAAATCCGAGTTGATGACCCTTCCAAAGAGTTCAGAAGTCCAAGTTATAAATGGCTTCTAAAGAAGAAATATGCTGCACTTTTCCTGAAGGTAGAATTTTTGAATTTATTTGGCCAGATATTTAAAAGTCCTAGTGAGGCATTATGCAGATGTATTGCTGTTAATATAAAGGAGCCCCAGTAGCGTTACTTGGCACATTTCTTTTTTTTTTTAGAAGTATATTTTAATTTTATTGAATTTTTTAAAATCAAATAACACTCCATACACATAAGTTTTCAAAACAAATCCACCCCCACCCCTGAGAAAGAGAGCTAGGCCAGCAGTATAAAACTTTATGCTAGTAAAGACAAATGACTAGATAAAATAATACATGAATAGAGATAAATGGAGTAAAAAGAGGGGAGAGAACCTGCTTCCTCAATTTAAAAGGTTACTCTAAAATGTTATTGATTAGATCCTGCCATGTTTTGAAAATGTTTTGTACAGATCCTCTTAGATAAGTCTACGTGCCAGTAGTGTAATAAAGGCAATTACTGTTTGTTTGTCCTTCTCCACTTTAAGCCCATCTGGAAGAACACCAAACACAGCTGTTAATGGATTAGGAGGGATTGTGACACCAAGGCTGTCTGAAAGGCACTTAAAAATCTTGGTCCAAAATGATGTTAGTTTGGTGCAGGCCCAAAACATGTGACCTAGTGAGGCCGGAGCTTGATTGCAGCGTTCGCAGGTTGGATCTTTCCCTGGAAACATTTTGGACAATTTTAAACAAGAGAGATGCACTCGATATATAATTTTAAGTTGAATAATTCTATGCTTTGCATATATGGAGCTCGAGTGAATTCTGTGCATTGCTATTTTCCACTCCTTTTCTGAAATATTCAGTAAGAGATCCTTTTCCCACTTTTCTCTTGGATCTTTGAAAGGGAGGGACTGTAAAATAGTTTTATATATTACAGAAATGCTGTCTGAGTCCTTGAGACTGAACAATATTTTTCTGGCATAGAGGTAGGTGGGAGGTGAAGAAAATTGGACAGGTTCTGTTTAACAAAGTTTTGAATTTGAAGATAGTGAAAGAAATGTGTTGCTGGTAAGTTAAATTTGGAGTGTAATTGTTTATATGATGCAAAAACGTTGCTTATGTACAGACGTCTAAGTGATTTAATCCCAGATGTTTTCCAGGTATTAAAAACTGAGTATGTTTGAGAGGGTGGGAATACTTAGCACATTTCTGCTGAATGATTCATTGGCTGAAAGTCCTCAGAGTTTAGAGTGCCAGGGAGAGGATGTGCAGCGTTGTTTATAATGACACTCAATTTTGTTTTACTTCTCTCCATTGCTACTACTTCCAGGGGCTCATTGGTCCAACACATAACTGAGCTTCCCTTTAAATTAATTTGTTGATTTGGTGGTCCTCTCTTGATTTGATATTACCTGCCCAGCCCGCCACAGCATAGAAGGGTAGTAAATGGCCATTACAGAGTTGTAGAACACATAAATAATGCCAGTGCCCACATTAAAGGAACCTCATTCCCCCAAGAAATAAGAGTCTGCTCTGTCCTTTCATATATACAATACCAGTGCAGTCTGTCATTGGACCCCAAGTACTTGTATGAGTAGATACCTCTATATCTGAACATAGAGGCTCTGTGGTGCAGCAAAAGTCAATAACCAGTTGCTGATGTTTTTTTTTACTGATGTTAAGTTACAGACAATTCTTTCTGCACCAAGAAACAAAGTTCTCTTCCTGATCCCCATAATCTGTCTCATCCTCCTTATTGATACACCCCATAAGTGCAAAATCATCTGAGAATTTCTTCTAGTGACCTGGCATTATATTTAAAGTCTGATGTGTAAAGAATAAAGAGAAAAGGAGTCAGGACTGTTCAATGCAGTGCTCCAGTGCTGTTTACATCCATATCAGAGAAATACAATACAATTTATTTTTGTATAGCCCAAAATCACACAAAGAAGTGCTGCAATGGGCTTTAACAGGCCCTGCCTTTTGACAGCCCCCCAGCCTTGACTCTCTAAGAAGACAAGGAAAAACTAACCCCCCCAAAGAAAAACCCTTTTAGGGAAAAAAATGGAAGAAAGGCATTTCAAAGAGAGACCCCTTTCCAGGTAGATTGGGCGTGCAGTGGGTGTCAAAAAAAGGGGGTAAATACAATACAATACACAGAACAGAGCATAAGTAATCCTCAATACAATATAATAGTGCAGTATAAATATTACAAGTGCAAAGCAGAATTCAACAGTAGATGATATTACATAATATGATTTGGATGTGTTCCTTGAGTCTCACAAACTGTGGTCTGCCCGACAGATAGTCTATTATTCAGGACATCAAAAGCTCCCACCTTCATATTTCTGAATTTACCTCTTCACAGGGATGGCTGGGGTGGTATTGAAGGCACTGGAGAAATAAAAAAAACATTATCCTCTTAGTGCTTCCAGTTTTGTCTAGGTGAGAATAAGCCTAGTGGAGTAGATGGATAATTGCATCCTCCACTCCAATTTTTATCTGGTAGACAAACTGCAGTGGTTCAGGACGAGTCTTAGTGGACGAGTCTCTTAGTGGAAGCCTTTGATGTGTTGGGCCCACCCTTATTAGCCATAATCAATGAGTCTCTCACAGGTCTCCATGATGTAAGATGTAAGTGCCACTCGTCTGTAGTAATTAGGTGAAGAGGTGCCTGCCTTCTTTGGAAAAGGAACAGTGCAGAATGTTTTTCACAGCAGAGGCGCTTTCTGGAGTCTTAGAGACAGATTGAATAGATGACAGAGGAAACCACAAAGTTGGTCAGAACAGGCCTTAAGAACTCTTCTTGACTGGTCCTGCAGCTTTTCATGTGTGTTGCTTCCTCTATTGTCTACTCACTTGGCCTTCAGTTATGGATAGCCCATACTGGTGGTCATATATAGACTCGTGACTAGCCATTCAAGTTGAAGCGTTAGGAGTTGTTAATGTTGTAGGTGTTGTTTTTGAGGTCTGGTCATTGAAGGTGGTAGTGGGAGGGAAAATCTATTTAAAAAATGGTTCAGTGTGAGCTGTGGATTGCTTGAGTCCAGTAATGTCCATTTCAGACATTTTTTATATTATTCTGAGTGAGTTTGTAATCTATTTTAGCTTTGCAAGTTTCCTTTCCTTCACTCAGGTTTTTCTTCAGCACTTGTTGGGTATCCATCAAAGCCACAGCCAGATCTGAATGCTCTCTTTCATTCAGGAGACTTTTTTTAGCTCCTTTGTAATATACAGCTTTGTGGTGATGTGCAACAGAGTGTCTGTTGTAGTTTGTGAGCTTTTAAATAAAACAATAAAGACAATCAAAGAAGAGAGGAAAAATGGGGGAAGTCAGGAGTGGGTGTGGTAAAGAGGAGGCAAGGTGATTGATGAAGATGCTCTTTGCAGAGCGGTGGCACTTCAGAAGAAGTGTTGCTCCTGCTGAATGCTGCAATGGAGCAGGAGCGACCCACTTCTCCAATAGGTTTAGCGGGGGCAGTGATGAGAGACAGGAGCAGAGCTCATGGTGTCTGTAGAGGTGCTGAGGGAAGGATGGTGGTGAGGACACGAGTCAGTATATGGTTTAATGCACCCGAGCCAGTCAGTCCTGGGCTGATTAGCAATCTAGAACACTTGTTGATTATTTTACTTACAGTGGAATGCTTGATTTCAAATAATTTAGTGATCTTTTTATAATTCTGTGATCATAAATAAGTGAATGTTCAAAAGTGGAGGTGTCCTGCCCTTTAAGGGATTTGGGCTACTTGAATAACAGACCAGATGGAGATGTAGTCGGTTTTATCTGCAGCCAAAGTGTTTTGACCTGACAGCTGAAGTAATCCCATTTAAGAGTTTACCCCACAGCAGAGTTCTACCTGAAGAGGAGTGAAGACTTACTGATGGAAGAAAAAAGCCATTGTCATACCAAAGAAACCAAAAGTGAGAAGGCAATGTTACTATGGTACTTGTTAGGTGGACAGGTGGGCAGGAGACTCCACCAGACACAGGGATAAAGCTTATGTTTTTATTTCAAGCTGCGCAGGAGTTTAAGTTGCAAGGTTGCTTTATTTGTTCTTTGTGTTCTTCCTCTTTATGCCCCCCTTGTGTGTCCCAATTTAAAATGAACACATACCTGATTTAATATCTTTGGCTTCTCTCCATCATATACACTATATAATATATGTAACAATAATGCTGATTATATATAAATGAACATAAATGCTGGTGGTTTTGTCTTTTAAGAAGATTTACTGAGTAAGCTTAAGGATTCAACTTTCACATCTTCCATATTGGTGTGTTCTGTCTTAAGGGAAGAATGGTAAACTGGCAATGGCATTTACCATATATAAGACCTCTGAGACACACAGATCTGAGGGGTGAAAACATGTGCCAAAGAGAAGTCTTTCATCTGTTGGTGGAGTATGATAGCTGTTTGTGCTTTCAGGTCACACTGATCATAATAACATTATTTGGTTAAAGTGCAGAATGGCAGAAATCCATTTGTTGACATTTAGTAAGCTGCCTCAAAATGCAAAATGCATCTTGTATTCCAGAAATCAAAATTTATTTCCAGAAGTGACCTTCCAAGGAAGGAAATGTACCTTATGGTGTCATCTGAATGTGAGAGAACCACGCTGGTATTTAATGTATATATTGTAGTAGTGTGCCATTTTGAATGCTGCTAAAGACTAATTCATTTCAAACAGCCCAGCAATTTGGCCAAAAATATTCTTTGTTCAATTTCCAAAATTTAATGGTGTACAGTAAGCTTTAAATAAAAAAAGCAAAATGTTCACAACCACAAGGAGAGTATTAAAGCCGTGGTACTTTAATGAAGTGCATAAATTAAAAAATCTAGTGCAGAAGATGGATGGATGAATAAATATTTAATCAATATTGAACATGATAAGTAGAACTTTAAAATTCACTTGATACTGATTAAATGTGTAATAAGTACATTTAACATAATACTCAAGGACCCATTTGCACCTAGTAGATATGTGTTTTAACTCTCTCTCTCTCTCTCTCTCTCTCTCTCTATATATATATGTATATATTGTGGCAAGCGGCTGGGGGTGATACCCAGCTGGGACACCCAGAAGGACCGGAGGAGGACTTACGCCTCCTCCAGACCACAAGGGGGCGACCACCCTGGTGGCTTTCGCGACCACGGGAACAGAGCATAGAAGCTCAACCCTATAGGGCCCCGTGGTCACTGCCAGGGGGTGCCCCAATGCCTATGGAGCCCTGGCCCTCAGCACTTCCGCCACACCCGGAAGTGCTGGTGGGGAAGAAGACCAGGGACACCCGAAGTGCTTCCGGGTGCACAGCCGGTACTTCCGCCACACCAGGAAGGACCAGTGGAAGCTTATCGGGAGGCACCTGGAGCACATCTGGGTGAGCATAAAAGGGGCTGCCTCCCTCCATTTGATGGCTGGAGTCAGGAGGAAGAAGAATAGAGCTCGGAGGAGAGGAGTGGAGGCAGATCTGAGAAAGGCATTGTGAGTAAGACCTGGACTTTGGGGGAGTACTGGGGTTGTGTGTTTCACTTTGTAAATAGAATATAATAAACGTGTGTTGGGTGAACTATCGGTGTCCGCCTGTCTGTGTCTGGGCTTTTCCCCACAATATATATATATATATATATATATATATATATATATACAGTATATAAATATATAAAAACTCCACTAAATGTGCAATTATTTTTAAATTTCAACCTCTATTCATACTGATTTTGCCCTTAAATGTACAGTTATTCATTCCTTATAAATCTTATTTGAATTTAGACATTAATCCATTATTAAACTCATTTAATCCTATTTAGGGCCAATTAAGATGGAGCCTTTTGGGCACAAGGCAGTAACCTGTCATGGACAGGGTGCAAGTCCATCTCTCCAGTACATACCCACCCTCACTCATGCAAGACTGAGAATCCTAACAATAATATGCACATCCTTAATACGGGGAAGAGTGAGAATACCTGGAGAAAAATCCATGGAGAACATGAAAAATTCACACAGAAAGTGCCTGAGCTGGAATTATATACAGAGGACATACTATACAGTGGATGAACATTTTTTTCTGTATTTATCGGAATTCATTATATTTGCCTGTTTGACATCATACTTATTTTGGGGGTTTTTTAGAATATTCTACTGTGTTTCTTTGCTTAGTTGTCTATTTTACAACAGGCTTCTAAGGTCTTGACATTTAATGTCCTACTTTTACAAAGATTAATCAAGGACTACTTGCAGTCATCAAGCCCATGGAGGCATCTACTTTTTCACATGGTACTCTGTTAAACTTTGATGAATGAACGAAATACAGTAAGTATTGAAATTTTATGTTTTTCATTAAGTCAGAGGCCCTTTTGTCTTTTAATTATGCACTAACATTGCAGGCCATTTTTATACTTCAACTTCATTATTAAATAACCTTAATCTTTTGTGTAAAAGCCTCCTTTTAATTCACATTGATTAAACAGGGCGTTTCATGGAATATATCAGTGCTACTTGGATGAAAGAACTCTGCAACTCTATTTTTGTAATTTAATTTTTCTTTAGACCATAACTACGCTAGTTACTCTATTTGTGTGTTGCTATAAAATTTAAAGACACCCAACAAAGGGAAAAAGACAGTCTTAAAGTTTTCTTAGTAAATGATCATATCATTTTTAACCTTACCCTCTATCTTCTCAGATATCCTTCTCGCACCTAAATTTTGGCCTTCCACCCTTTCCATCTCTCTGTCTCCCATCCAGTGTTCTTTGCCTCATGCTCAATGCTTCCAATATTGTCACAGGTCCTTGTGACCTGTAGTGTATCAAGCAGGTTTGGAAATAGATGGATCTTATCAATGAATAGATGAATGCTGTGATATCTTACTGTATATACAGTATCTCTTGAAGCATATATTTCAGGAAAACACCTTGTTGTACTTGGTGATTTTGTTTCCATTAGGGAAACGTGGAGACTCTCAATAGTATGATATCAGTGCTCTATTTCACATAGGTGTGAGGCCTTGCCTTACTAAATGACAGCAACAGTGAGATAATTGAGTGATTCCTTAATGGGTATCTTCCAGCTTGGTTTTGGGAGCTTAATCCAGGTGTACTATAAAGATTTTTTGTCCCCTGAAAAGTCAGCTTTTTAGTAAGACAGATGTCTCTGTAAGGTGGGACAAATGAGTTATGAATTAATATTCTACATTTCTACTCGCGTTGTGTTTTCTGCTGTATTTATACCTGGTGATACACTTGTGTCTACATTTGTTGTTTAAGTTAAGATATTGAGCAGATCATGTTTATGAGTATAATGTTAGTGTTTTCTTATAGTAAATATTTTTTTTACTAATTGTAAGGATTTGTTCCAAAGGTCTTTATAAATGTACAAACAAAAGAGACCCAATACAAATATGCATTTCACACATAGACAATCTATATTAATAAATCCAGAAGTAACAAACATTTATGCAGAGAAATTATATTTTTTACATAATTCAAAAATATTCAGACCTTTTGTAGAATTTATATATTGAAATCCTCCTCAAAGATGCCAAAATTGGAGTTTTTTGGACCATTTTCATTTATGAATATGAGCTTTAACCACAAAATAAATTTATAACAAATAAATATTCATTTTTCCCATGTTTTATCTGATGCAATAAAATTAAATGTTGAATCCTTAAAATACACCTTTAATTCCTTAAAAACAAAACTTTGCAAAACAGTGTGAAATGACTCTGTAAACACATAGTGAACAAAGGGATGCACTGTAGACACAAAACGAGCACAAATCAGCTTACTCATATTTAAAATGCAAAAGTACTGATTAAACCTATGAACAATTTGAAAAGGTGCATTTTTAACATTGGAGTGACTTGCTGGCATGATGGCAGCACGGCTGTCACGCAGTAAGGAGACCAGGGTTCGTGTCTCAGTTGTTCCACGCATGGAGCCTGAATGTTCTTCTCATGGGCTTGCGCTGGTTTCCTCCCACAGTCCAATGACTGTGTGAATATGTTCACCCTGCGGTGGACTGGCACCCTGTCCAGACACTGCTGACTGCAGTGTGCAGCTCATGAGCCTGAGCATGAGCAGCCATATGGTGCGTGTCCATCCATTCCAGAGCAGCATTACTTGTTCAGCTTAATTGAGAACAGCTTCAGCTACACTTTGTTTTTCAGTGGTAGACGGACTGAGAGGTACAGATATCTATGGGAGTGGAACCTCTTGGATGGTAGAAAAGAAGGTGAAATTGATAGTGGAAAGTAAAAAAAAAACATCAATTCAGCAGTTTTTTTTAAACATCTATATTAAAATACAGGTAAGAAAGGGTCCAGAGTCAGTCCTAGCAGCTTTTGCATGCTCGAGCACTAACTTACTTTGGAAAGGGCTCCAGTTCATAATAGGACATAGAAGAAAGAAATCAATAATTGCACACATTTTAAAATTAGTTTTTGTTTATTTATAATTTATAGAAATTTGCTTCACTTTCATAAATATTTCAGGTATCTATACAACTGGTAAACACTATGTTAAACAAAATATTTTTAAATATATACCCTAAGCACTATTAGAACTATTAAGCTGATGACTGCTGATTCCCAACACTCTTTCACTTTTAATACATTTAGACAGCAGGCAGCACGATGTAACAGCAAGTTCTTAAAAATGTTAATCAGCTAATGCAAGGCTTCCTTAATTTATGTTTGCCAGTTATTTGATTTATGTTGCCTGCTGAGATGCATTGTGCTCATTCTTTTATATTGCAGTGTTATTTAGGTTGCTGTAGTTCACTGTGTGTTAATTTTTCTTACAATGATATACTTCTAGGCATTGATTATTTCCCCTGTACTACCCTAGAAGCAAAAATTACAAAAAGAAAGAATTGATAGTTGTTCTATGATAATAGTAGGATGGTGACTTTGACAAAACATTAAGAATCTGAAGAAATAAGCTCCTAATTACACTTCCTAACAAATGCATTTTACTGTTTCAGTTTAGCATGTTCAGTATTTAAAAAAAGGAGGTATTGAACTATTACACCAGTGGTCTCAAACTCCGGTCCTGGAGGGCCGCAGTGGCTCCAGATTTCCATTGTAACCCTTTTTGTAATCGGTGACCAGTTTTTGCTGCTAATTAATTTTTTTTCCTTTCATTTTAATTGACTTGTTTTTTAAGATTTGTTGCCCTGAATTTCTTCATCATTCCTCTGAATTGCTTCACTTCTTTCCTTAAATGGCACCCAAACAGAAATGTAATGTGAAGTGCATGAGCCAACAGAAGACCAACTAAATCAGGGGCTCAAACTCCATCCAGTTGCTTAATTAGGAGCCAATTCTTGTTAATTAAACACGTAATTTAATTCCATGGCTTGTTGCTGCTCCCATTGTGGAATGGTATATATTTCCAAAATTGTTGATTTTCTGTTTTCCAAGAGCACTGTTCAAATGTTTTGGGGACCTGAGTAGATCAGTATTCCTGAGACCTTCATCTTTCTTTATTTTCAGATAATGTATGATGGACACAGTTTGCTGGTCATGTTTTGGCTCATTTTGTATCTCATTATTGTTTGGCTGCTAATTAAAGAAAATAAACAATTAAGGGATCTGAGACTTTGAGAGCAAGTCAATTAAAATGAATTCAAAAGAAGTTAATTAGTAGTAAAAATAGGTTACTAATTAAGAAAAGGATCAGAATGAAAAACTGCAGCTACTGCAGCCCTCCAGGACCGTAGTTTGAGACCACTGTATTACACAATATATATAAAAATAAAAAACTGATGTTCTCTACTTTTACTATTTTTTTTAAATAGCAAAGTAATGCCTATAGTATGAATTATCTGCAATATATACAAATAATTATTATTTAAAAGCACACACAGAATGACTTAAGTTTCAGGCAGTAACTGCATAAAGAAAAGCCACATTTTTTTCATAAATGTAATTTTTTAAGTGGTCTTCACAAAAGCCAATGTTCACATTATGTGACTGTTAGTTGTGGTGTATACCAAATTGCCGACTGAGTTGTTGATTGCATTGCCAGACCATGTCAATTTAAATGACTAAAAATTGATGACCATTTCATATTTATTGCGTGCTCACCTTCCAGCACAGTCGAGCTCCCCTTTTTCTGACAGCCAATAGCATGCTGCCCGGCGGAGCTTGTTCTCAATGAGTTCAGCTGCAATCTTGACACCTTTTCTTTCTTTCATTCTGTCATGATATGTAAAACATGAAACATCAGGCAGACAAGCTTCTATTCTGCTTGTGAAGACCAAAGGCCCACCTATCATTGTTCTTCGTTGGTACGTTCTATACATTGTACTTCAACATGAGCATTCATTGATTGTCAGCTCTCATTCACACAGAAGCCATCCTTATGACTAAAAACAAAATCAAACATGTTTGATTTTATAAGAGCAAGTCACAAACTAGTTGGATTGAGTCAATGGGTATGTCACATTATGCAACTGACTTTACAGAAGAGTGTAGCTGGCTGCCTCTGACTCACTAAGATTGTATAAATCAGGGGTTCTTAACCTGAGGTCCGTGGGCCCTTAGGTGGTCCATGGATGGGTTTCACGGGGTCCGTGAGAGTCAGGTAAAAATTAACATTTATATCCTCTATACAGTCAGGTTCTGTTGGTTTAGCGTAGATGTATTAGTAGTAGTAATGGTAGTAGAAAACATAGTAGTAGTAGATCTGTTTTAAATTTCACAAGAGGATCATATTTCATAATTATAATGAGGGGCCATTACTTTTTGCATAAAAAAGGAGTGTTTTATTTTTTAATTGTTTATTTTAAAGTTTAATAATACTTTGTGTATGTCATGTATGTATGTATGAGACAATCAAATCTCGATAAATAAAGTACATTATATTCATTGCATGCAAAGTAGTGTTTATGTGAATATTTCTGGGGAAAGGGGGTCCATAGATTTCAGCAGATTCTTAAAGGGGTTAAGAAAAAAAAAAGCTAAGAATCACTGGTATAAATGAAGGCTATGAATGAAAACATCTGGAAAAGTCATGTAAAGTGACATAGCTTTACTTCACATTAACAGCAAGTACTGTGTTACATAGTATTATATAATTGGGCTACAAAAGAGTTAATAAAGAGAGGTTTGCATTGTCCAAACCATGAATCAGTACTGATTAATTCTAACAAATAACCTGTTTACTATCTTTTTATAGTAATAGAGAATTTTTTTCCTGAAAACAACACATCTTAGTGAATAACAAAAAGGGCATGAATAAAGTACTCATCATTTTGGAACTGTTTCCCAAAGGACTTTCTTATTCAAAATTAATAAACACAGTTTAAAGTACTCCTTTGTTGACTTCTACTCTGGCATGGAAAAAGAATTACTTGTCAAAAAATGAAGGGTTGATATACTAAACGTGAAATATACACACATATATAACAACACTGAATATGTTAACATAGTAATAGCAAAGGTAATCTCAACGTAGTTTTCATGCTTATGTAGCGTGTCTCACCAGCCTTCAGCTGGACTCAAACTTTGATTGCAGGTTTGATGGCAAGAGCTCTGACTTGTACTGACTGCTGTACATGGCAGCAGTCTAAAATAAGAATGGAAGGGATTTGGTAATATAAAGTAGCCAAGGTCAAAAATGTGATTTTGAGTGTTCATAACCAGAAATCAGTAGTAAGCTCAAAGAAATTCAAGCAAGGATTTTAAGTTGTATCCACAAACTTGGACAGGTAGAAAGCAAATGACTTTGACTTTTGCGCTTTTGATCCAGTGCTGTTTTGTGACTCACATTTCTTGTTGACCTTACCTATCAACTGTATAGCATCCGTCAACAAGAACTTCTCAAAATGGCAGTGCTCATAAAAAAAAACAACAACAAAAAACATCCCAGATGCTAACGTGGAGCTACCTGGGTTTAGCACAGTTAGAGCGGAAAGAGATGCAAATACCTGCGGAAAGGAGGAGGACTCACTCTCTATGTGAATACAAGGTGGTGCAACCCTGGACAAGTAAACGTCAAACTCTCCACTTGCTGCGGGGATATTGAACTGTTGGCCATAAGTCTGCGTCCCTATTACTTGCCCAGAGAGTTTGGACGCGTCATTGTTTTTATTGTTTACATCCCTCCTCGGGCAGACGTGGAGATAGCAGGTGACATCATCCATTCTGCTGTTGCTAAACTACAAACACAGCACCCTGAGGCGCTTGTGCTAATCTCTGGAGATTTTAACCATGTAATGCTGGACAAAACATTACCTGCCTTCTCCCAGTATGTGGATTGTAACACCCGGGGAAATAGGACTATTGACCTACTGTATGCAAACGTTAAAGACGCATACAGCGCCACCCCGCTGCCTGCGCTTCGGAAAGCAGATCATAACCTGGTTCTGCTTCAGCCTTACTACATTCCAAGAGTGAGGGTCCTACCTACAACCACACGCTCATTCAGGAAGTGGTCCCCTGAGGCAGAGCAGGCTCTGAGAGACTGAGAGACTGCTTTGGAACTATGAACTGGGATATCCTGCAGGGGTCACATAGTGAGAACATTGAAGAGGTTGATAACTGCACTACTGACTACATCAACTTCTGTATGGACATTGTAGTTCCAGTAAGAACAGTACGCTGCTATGCTAACAACGAGCCATGGATTGATTACAAGTGATATCAAGGGTCTTTTGAACCAGAGAAAAGGGCTTTTAAAGGCAGTGATCAACATGAGCTTAAGTGCGTGCAGAAGGAACTCCGAGTCCAGCTCAGGGTGGCGAAGGAGCAGTACAGGAAAAAGATGGAGCAGAAGTTGCAGAATAACAGCAAGAAGGAAGTGTGGGATGGGATGAAGATCATCACTGGCTGCAGCTCGAAGCGGGGTGCCACCATTGAGAGAGACGTGGAGAGAGCAAACCTGATGAACAACTTCTTTAACAGGTTTGACCATCCTAACCCACTCTCACCTCAGAGTACTGCACCCTCCACCCATCCTTCTGCTGATACCAGCATAGGAGAGAGTTTCCCTCCACCCACAATTACAGCAGCCCAGGTAAGGAGAGAGCTGAGGAGACTTTGTGCCAGCAAAGCACTGGGTCCAGGTGGAGTATCGCCATGACTGCTGAAGACCTATACGTTGGAGCTGGGGAGTCCTCTACAGCGTAACTTCAACCTGAGCCTGGAACAGTGGAGAGTCCAGAGGCTTTGGAAAACATCTTGCATCACCCCAGTCCCAAAGGTATCACGTCCTGGTGAGCTGAATGACTTTAGGCCTGTCACCCTGATGTCACATGTGATGAAGAGCATGGAGCGGCTGCTGCTTCACCACCAGAAGCCACAGGTCCGCAATGCCCTCGACTCTCTGCAGTTCGCATACCAGAAGAAGACGGGAGCGAAGGATGCCATCATCTATATGCTACAACGATCCCTCTCCCACTTGGACAAAGGCAGTGGTGCAGTAAGAATTATGTTTTTGGACTTTTCTAGCGCCTTCAACACCATCCAACATCTGCTCCTCAGGGACAAGCTGACAGAGATGGGACTAGATTCATACCTGGTGGCATTGATCGTGGACTATCTTGCAGACAGACCTCAGTATATGCGTCTCGGGAACTGCAGGTCTGACATTGTAGTCAGCAGCACAGATGCGCCGTAGGGGACTGTACTTTCTCCGGTCCTGTTCAGCCTATATACATCGGACTTCCAATACAACTCGGAGTCCTGCCACATGCAAAAGTTCGCTGACGACACTGCTATCGTGGGCTGCATCAGGAGTGGGCAGGAGGAGGAGTATAGGAACCTAATCAAGGACTTTATTAAATGGTCAAACCACCTACAACTGAACACCAGCAAAACCAAGGAGCTGGTGGTGGATTTTAGGAGGCCCAGGCCCCTCATGGACCCCGTGATTATCAGAGGTGACTGTGTGCAGAGGGTGCAGACCTACAAATACCTGGGAGTACAGCTGGATGATAAATTAGACAGGACTGCCAATACTGATGCTCTGTGCAAAAAAGGACAGAGCCGACTATACTTTCTTAGAAGGCTGGCTACCTTCAACATCTGCAATAAGATGCTGAAGATGTTCTGTCAGACAGTTGTGGCAAGCGTCCTCTTCTACGCGGTGGTGTGCTGGGGAGGCAGTATAAAGAAGAGGGACGTCTCATGCCTGGACAAACTGGTGAGGAAGGCAGGCTCTATTGTAGGCACAGAGCTGGAGAGTTTGACATCTGTGGCAGAGCGAAGGGCGCTGAGCAGGCTCCTGTCAATCATGGAGAATCCACTGCATCCATTAAACAGTGCCATCTCCAGACAGACGAGCAGCTTCAGCGACAGACTGCTGTCACGGTCCTGCTCCACTGACAGACTTAATAAAGTATCTATCTATCTATCTATCTATCTATCTATCTATCTATCTATCTATCTATCTATCTATCTATCTATCTATCTATCTATCTATCTATCTATCTATCTATCTATCTATCTATTAACATTGAAAATAAACTGAAACAAGAAATAAACTTAATAACTGGATTCCTTGACCTCCAAAATCCCCAACATTTTAGAAACCATTAAAAAATGCTCCTACAATTAAGTTAACAAGAAATTGCATAATTGTGAAATGAGAATTTAACTTTTTTGTATTTTTTATTTATTTATTTTTGGGGTGGATATTGCTTTCCAATGATAATTCTGTGGCCAAGACCACTGTCTCCTTGCTTAGCCAGGCTCCAACGACACCTCAATCTTCTATAACTCCTTCCATGTACCTTCACACGTTCTCATCTACCTTATGAAATGTTTAACTGCAGTTAAGTGCTCTCTAGCCATTACCCCCATTCCTTTTGCATGTGGAAAAAAAAACTTGATCAGATGAAAATATACTATATTTGAAAACGATGTGAATTTAATTTGTACTGAAACAGAATTTGTTCTCAATAATTTTTTGTGAGAATAAAGTTTGCTAAATTTTGAACAAATTGTTTTGCTCTTGATTAGTTCTAACCAATAGGACATATGCACATTATTCTAACCTTTAAACTACTGTGCCTTTTAAAGATTAGAGGCCAAGGTTTACCGCAGGCTGGGGCATCACTGAATTTTCTTGTACCGTGACGAACTGCTTTTGTGACAAGAACTTCAGAAAAGACTGGAATAAAGAGACTCTTTGTCGAATAATGACTATGTCAGGTTAGTCTCTGATTTACAAACAAGTTTAGTTAAGAAGGATTTTGGGAAACAATTTATTCATTAAAGAACAATCTCAAGAGGAAGTTAACAGAGCAGTAAGCATTACAACACTTTTGGTAAACTTACCCCTTGTAAGTGGAGATGCAACATGCTTTTTCAGTAACAGCACCACATAGTGAAGCCATTTATTAGAAATATGAATGAGGCTGTCCTGTAGAAAAAGGAACATACACAGTTTATATTACTCCATGTTTCTGCCTTGGATTAAGTGGGTTTGAGAATGACTGGCGGTTTACATTATATGTAATATGATTCATTATGAATGGTGGCCTCAACACTAAGAGCTAAAAAAAAATTATAACTAAAATTTTCCAGCACCTTTTAAAGGCTTGACATGAATGATGTGAGTTAACTCCAAAAATGTATGCATCAAATAATTTAAATGAAATTATTTTTACTGTCATTTTCATTACAAAATATATTCATACAATCACTGTGCAATGAACAGCTTCAGAGCATGCACAAATTGCTGCAATCAATGCTGTTAATTCACATGAGTAAAGATCACTCATACAATTGTAAATAACTCAGTGAAGTTCCCAGCACACACATACTGGTCAGTTCTTCAGGGACTGTCAAGAACTGATACTCTCCATTCTGTCACAGATGACATACAAATTGACTGGAAACATTTTAGTACTCTGTGTTTTTTTTTTTCTTGATAAAGTAAGTGACACTAAAGGTTACATCGATAATTATCTTAAAAGGTTTGAGATTACACTATAAAGGTTACACAGAATTACAAGCAACGTTCACATATCTAAAAAGTAAATATGATCATTTAATTACTAAGGAAAAAAAGCTGCTTTATGCGAAAAACAATTTTGTCATCACTTTTTAAAATAAGAAAATAGTTATGTTATTTTACTAACAGACCATGGAAAAAAATAGAGAGCATTTACCTACATGCATTTTGGGGACTCATTTTCTTTGCTAAAATCCACTGGCCTGGGTGTATGGATGCCTGTGAATCTCTAGAAAGTCTTGTCTTGAATTAATTTAAGATTAGGGGAAAGCAAGCTTAGAGCAGATGGAGTTGCCTTTGACCTAAAACGAGTGGTTTGAGACAGAATTGGTGGTATGTATGTGCATGCAGAAAGTGCCCAAGGCAGATGAGAGTGCATGGAGCCATGTGAAAAATAACCTTTAAGGAATTACATTTCTTGTTTTTATCAATAAACAAACTTACAAAAAAAAAATTTAATGAATTTTGCATTTCACAATTTCAAAATTACATGTAAGACTTATTTTAGGGGCAATTTCGCTAAACAGTATGCACAACAAAACTCAGATGTTTAGCTAATCACTAGATGTGACATGCAAGAAGAAATACAAAAATACTGCTTTTCTCTTTGTATTAGTGTAAATTATTTGCGTCACCTAGCAGATACAGTTCAGCTTCTTTTTTGATATATCATCATGCTGAATTTGACTAACTTTTACTCTTCAACATCTGACATAGCACTTTCTTCAACTCTTAAAACAAAATCTAATCTTTTTCTTTACCAGATATGCTTTTTCGCTACTATAGGTAAAATGTGTTTCATCTTTTTATTTTTTGCTGCTTATTTGGCTTTTTGAAGACTTTGAAGAGGGAATTTTAATGCATTGGAAGTTTGTATTAAATTTAGCTTGAATTAAACATAATTTTATTGTTATTTTTTGTAAGCTCTGACATTTAGTGACTGTGCCATCAGTGCACAGTGCACTGGTCTGTGCTGTATTCAGCATTACAGTATATTCATTTCAAATTCAAACCTCAAACAAATTTGATGTGTGTATGCTTTGAAAAATAAATATCTTTTAATTACCTTTTTGGCATCTCCTGATTACCCCAGCCCCAATGACTTGCTACATGCCACCTGTCTGACAAAACTAGCTATCAAATATCGTGGCATAATTTTTGGTTTTGTTAGCTGGATAGATAAGTCAACCTTTAATCTTTATTAACAGTTACCTGAAGCATTTGCTGTTTACTACAGCTTAAATCTCTCTCTCTGTTGAGTAATTGGAAACTGTTAGACGTTGAGCATCCTGGATGCGTGACCCTTAATTAAAACCTAGTCAGACCCTACATGTATAAAGCAAAGAGAATTTTTAGTTTCTTAATCTTAGTCTGCCGTATTTAGTTTGAACAACTTCAGAGCCCTAAGCTTTTCCTAAACCACAGTATATACATTGTAACCTTCAGTATAATGCTCTAATATGTCTAAATGCCTTTTATTCTTGTTTAGATTATATACAACAAGTAATGGAGCCATGCAAATACAAAACACTAATGGTGCTTATTAAACATTGCCTAATTACTGTAGCCTCAAGAGTTTCATGTGATTCTCTGTCATAAAATTTTTTTACACTTAAAAGGAAACCTCACTTTGTGTCATGTTGTACATATTTCTTGGTTTTTTCTACTATTTGAGGAGCAATTAGTGTGTGGCTGCAGCTTTTGAAGTTCCTAAACAGTGATTCTGTTTAGCTACCATCCTTTAATCTACTAGTGGGTTATTGATTAGATACATCTTTCTTCCAAATATGCTGTGTTACATGCAGTCTATCAGTTCTGTGCACCTCACTTTCTTCCACTGAAATTGGAATATGCAGCAGCAGGCCAAACTCCATAGCAGGTGTTCTCCTACTCCACTGGAACAACAGCCTCTCATCTTTCAGAAGTTAGAGAATCTGCTGCCAGCATCCTGGTGACAGATACCATAAGACACCATTAGAGGTGTTGTAGAGTCCATGCCTAAATGGGTTACAGAAGTTTTGGTGGCACAAGGAGAAGCAACAGCACATTAGGCAGGTAGTCATAATGTTTTGGCTCATCAGAAGGCAAAGCACCAGAGCATCTGGTGAAACCCATCAGACATGGGGAGAACATGCAGTGAGAATCTGGGACATGAACTCTGGCCTCCTTGCTGCAAAACAGCAGTACTACCACTGTGCCACCCCACTATATAATAGTGTCCGTCATTTTTTTATTGATTTTACTTTATAGATCTGTTTTCGCATTAATAATAGAATTATGTTACACTTTTATATTCATAATCTGCTGAAAAAGTGTGCCTGTGAGTATAAATCTGTTATCATGATTTGTTTGAAAAAAGGAAACCAACACTTTTGACAATACACTTTTCAGTGGTATAACTGTTTCTTCAGTGTTTTCAAAATTCTACAACATGTTTAAAAGTTCAAGCATTGAATAGAGTGCATATACAGAAAATTCCTAGCTAATATACTGAAGGATACCATAGTAAAATTTCAATAGTCGCATATTATTGTGACAGAAGCAGTGCCCAGTTGTCCAACGATAAGTTATGATTTCCCCTTCAGTGCCAAATAGATAAGTGCATTTCCTAAATGTGCCTATATTTTATGAATGTACATTAGTAAAGTTGACATATTTAGCAGTAATTTTCTGTATAAAAATATGGGCACCTGAAAAATGTCAGCCTCACCTATTGAATAATGCATTTGTTTTCCCACGACACCAGCAAAAATGCTGCCCACTGAGAATGTTGATGGCATGTGCCTGCCGCTTGTTTGCCATGCTTGTGGGGCTCCTAAGAATTGGCCACCTGGGTGGCTACTGGCTACAGCTTCATATTCTTATAGGCAATGTTATACTGACAGCGCATATAACTAGTGGCTGACACTGTGCTGTGTTGGTTTAAGCACATATTTCAAGTTAATAAATGACCAAATTTATAGTATCTGTAAATGTTTCGTAATTGAAATCAACAATGATCAATCCTTTTGTTTGAGACAATTCTGGCTTCACCTACCTACATATTTTTTTTTCTTAACACTTTCATGTATTTCTTCGTATATGGAAGGGATTAGTTTTACACTACATCATGGTGTACAGTAAGTTTTTTCAGTAATTTTAGTACCATCTGAATCGCTCATTGTCAGTAACTTTTCATGTTCACATCTCAGTAAAAATTACAGAGATGTTTACCTTCTGTAAAAAGTCCATAAAAAATAACCCCAGATTAAAGTAGTTCCATGCAACTGACTTGTCAGTAAAAGTCTGCCATTTGAGTGATTCAAATGGGACTAAAGTTTTAGTTACAGTTATATATAGAAAAGCGGGTGAGTGTAAGGCTGCTCCACTTGGACGTGCAAACAGACAGCTATGCTTTTCATATAATAAAGAGAAATACTGATACAGAGTAAAGTACTGCTGGTAAATCACTGAATTTTCACCACCTCATGGTGTGAAAATGAATCCCATGCAAACGGAGCTTAAAAATGACAGAGGTCCTTTGGTAATTATTACTTTATACCACCTCCTGGTGTAATTCTAATCCCGTCCAAATTGGGCTTTTGAGAGAGTGTGGCTCTTGCCTCTATATTCTGGTGCTATGCAGATTGTTCTTGTCAGCATGGTTAAAAAGTCATTTAGTGTTTGTTTGTACCATTTTCATTTCTTGTGTCTTCTAATGTACTTTATTTGCAAAACTATAACCATTTCCTTTCTCTCTTCTGAAGTCTTTGCTGTCTCAGATGAATTTATAATTGATAACTACAGGCTACACTGTTAACTAATATTTAAGGATGAGTTTGATTACTTAACCATGCATTACCTTGGATTGTATAATAATATTTACAGTTTGAATTTTATATTCCATACACAGTACACTGTTTCTTTATGTGTGTGTGTATATGTTATTAATATCTCTTTTGACAAATGGAATCTATTGTATTTCTGTGTATATTCTGCTTATAATTTCCAAAGCAGAGCATTGATATTTGAGGATATTTAGTTTTCTTTTTCCTTTAGTTTAATGCCATATACTTTTATTTAAGTATATGCGTAAAAGTAAAATAAGTAAATTAAGTACATTTTTGTCAAAGTTTGATACTTTTATTTAATAGCAATTTTTCATATTCTTTCCACATCTGATACTCTGTTTCAACAATCAGAATACTTCAGAATATATTGGGGTTTAGAGATAAAAATACAGATGACAAAAAATGTGACAATGGATTTACTGTAATCAATAGATAACTGCAGTGTTAGCCGCTAAGCCAATTGGTTTTGGAGTAGAAGGCAAGATATTACACAGTTTGCAGTGCCTCAGTTTTTGGTTGCTATTTATATGTTTATGGTGGCCAGTTTATAACTATTGGTTATGAACTTTAGGATGCCATTTCTGAGCACTAATTAATCACTGACTGATTCTGATGTTCAATAGCAACATAAACTGAGAAAATATTTTTCACTGTTATGTATAATAACACAAACACTGGTCTTGAGACAGAAAAAAATGTATGATACTTTCTAGCACGTGTATTTTTTCTTTTTTATGTATGGTAAAATAAATAACACTAGTTGAAATGATTATATTGAATCTCTGTTGCATCACGGCTGCTCAGTTGCTAATCGGCTAATCTAGAAACCACAAGGTTGTACTTGCATATACCAGTGTTGACTCTGTGCTGAAGCTTACAATACAAATATGCATTTCTGTACAAAACTGAGTTCCACTATAAGACAATTTTAGATAATAACTTTAGGCAATGCATATAATAACTGCAGCCATCCAAGAATTAACTATTGGGTTAGAACAGTGAGTGAGGTTATTAAAAAATTAAATTCTTAACAGTAAACAAAAATCTAAACAGTTCACCTCTAAAATACTTGTGAACAGTATTAAACAGATTTGAGACAACAATTTAATCTACATTCAATTTATTTTAAAAAGTAAAAGCAGTTTAGGCAAAAGTTATTTTTAATGTATAAATATTTGAATGAGTGAATAAATATTTTAATTTTCCACTGATATATTGTGTAGTTATGGTATATAATTTTAAAAAAAGAAAAAAGTAGTGGTACTAAAATGCCTTTGGTCAGTATTTGAAGGAAGGTTCAAAAGGAATTTTGAGGTGGTTTATCTACTGTATTTGCTGCATTTTATCGGGTTGTTTACACCTTTTCTAATGCCACAGATACAGTTAGGTCCATAAATATTTGGACAGAGACAACTTTTTTCTAATGTGAGGCAACTAAAGCATTTTTTGAACACAATCCCTTCATTTCAGGGGGCTCAAAAGTAATTGGACAATTGACTCAAAGGCTATTTCATGGGCAGGTGTGGGCAAGTCCATCGTTATGTCATTATCAATTACGCAGATAAAAGGCCTGGAGTTGATTTGATGTATGGTGCTTGCATGTGGAAGATTTTGCTGTGAACAGACAACATGCGGTCAAAGGAGCTCTCCATGCAGATGAAAGAAGCCATCCTTAAGCTGCAAAAACAGAAAAAACCCATTCGAGAAATTGCTACAATATTACGAGTGGCAAAATCTACAGTTTGGTACATCCTGAGAAAGAAAGCAAGCACTGGTGAACTCAGCAACGCAAAAAGACCTGGATGTCCACGGAAGACAACAGTGGTGGATGATCGCAGAATCATTTCCATGGTGAAGAGAAACCCCTTCACAACAGCCAACCAAGTGAACAACACTCTCCAGGGGGTAGGCGTATCGATATCCAAGTCTACCATAAAGAGAAGACTGCATGAAAGCAAATACAGAGGGTACACTGCAAAGTGCAAGCCACTCATAAGCCTCAAGAATAGAAAGGCTAGATTGGACTTTGCTAAAGAGCATCTAAAAAAGCCAGCACAGTTCTGGAAAAACATTCTTTGGACAGAAGAATCCAAGATCAACCTCTACCAGAATGATGGCAAGAAAAAAAGTATGGAGAAGGCGTGGAACAGCTCATTATCCAAAGCATACCACATCATCTGTAAAACACGGTGGAGGCAGTGTGATGGCTTGGGCGTGCATGGCTGCCAGTGGCACTGGGACACTAGTATTTATTGATGATGTGACACAGGACAGAAGCAGTCGAATGAATTCTGAAGTGTTCAGAGACATACTGTCTGCTCAAATCCAGCTAAATGCAGTCAAATTGATTGGGCAGCGTTTCATGATACAGATGGACAATGACCCAAAACATTCAGCCAAAGCAACCCAGGAGTTTATTAAAGCAAAGAAGTGGAAAATTCTTGAATGGCCAATTCAGTCACCTGATCTTAACCCAATTGAGCATGCATTTCACTTGTTGAAGACTAAACTTCAGACAGAAAGGCCTATAAACAAACAGCAACTGAAAGCCGCTGCAGTAAAGGCCTGGCAGAGCATTAAAAAGGAGGAAACCCAGCATCTGGTGATGTCCATGAGTTCAAGACTTCAGGCTGTCATTGCCAGCAAAGGGTTTTCAACCAAGTATTAGAAATGAACATTTTATTTCCAGTTATTTAATTTGTCCAATTACTTTTGAGCCCCTGGAATGAAGGGATTGTGTTAAAAAAATGCTTTAGTTGCCTCATATTTTTATGCAATCGTTTTGTTCACCCCACTGAATTAAAGCTGAAAGTCTGCACTTCAACTGCATCTGAGTTGTTTCATTTCAAATTCATTGTGGTAATGTACAGAACCAAAATTAGAAAAAAGTTGTCTCTGTCCAAATATTTATGGACCTGTATCTGTATATATCTGTGATTCGTTTTAGATTTTTTGAGGTATGCTTTGAGCAGTTTAGAAATCACGTTGTGTTTGAAGAGAAATGTACTAAAAAACACTTTCAAGTTCAACTGTCAGCAAGCTGAGTTTGTTTTTAAGCAAGTAAACAGCATATTTAACTGTAATGTTCATTAAATACATGCATTCATATATTGGTATCCAAGCTGGCTGTGGACAGATAATGCAGTAAAATATTCCTAAAGGTTGTCTGCATGATATTTTCAGATTGTTCATTGTAATAATTATATAGCAAGCTGTTCCCGAATTCTGTTTACCTATTGTAAGTCAACGAGAATAAATACGTCGAAAAGGAGTGTTTTAATGGTTTCCCTGTCTGACATAATTATAGTTCTTTTAATACTTGCTTATTATGATGCAAAATAAAAGTCCATTTACCTTAGCTTTGATTGCCAATTAAGAAAAACAGATGGTCTAAGAAAATCCTACAAAGCTGCATCATTTTGTTTTTTATATATGCATATGCATTTATACAGTATGTAGGCTAGTCAGATGACATGGTGGTATTTAACAAATATTTAGCACGTCAGTCAATACAAGCAGTTTTAAAATCATTTTGTATTGTTTATTTTATGTTGCTTCTAGCTATAGAGGTTACCCTGGAATTTCTAGTGCTGAAGTCAAGAAATCTATATAAAGAGAAACTAAGGTAAAAATGCTTGTATTAACGGCATTTGGAAAGTATACAAAATAAATATAGAATTAAAATAAAAGTGCTGAAAATGTCTTTGACAACTTGAAGGTACACGTTTGGTAAACAGTTTTAAGCAAAGGTACATTTTTGTGCATTTATATGTCATCATGTTAAATCATTGCAACCCAACACTGTATACTTGGCTTTCTCACCCCCTCGCTAGAGCAGCTCTGTCGTTGTGATGTTCTAAATAATTGGATGTTACATGTTCTTGACTATGATTATTAAGCTGTTAAAGCTGTCTGCTTCCACCAGTTTTACCTTGCATACTGCAGAGAAGCTGAATAGCTTCAGTGCCATTGATGTGGTGGGTTGGGCACATGTTCTCGTGTTCCTGGTGCAGAATGTAACTGTCATGATTTTCTTACCTCTCTTTTGGACCACAGAAATTTTCTTTCTTCTTTTGCTTCTATTCACAGGTAATTATTAAGCTGTATCTCATGCTGGCAAACATCTTACTTAAATCAGATGTTGATATTGTACAGTATAAAGCTCCATTTAGCTTCCAGTCCAGTTTTTTTACTTTGAGCTGCTAAATGTAGAGCAATGTTTTGCTAATGGCTTTTAAAATGTATCTTTCATCAAGACTTAATTTGAATATACAATTTATGTAATGATATTTTAAGATGTTAGTATCCTTTTATGCTATTAAAGCAGTTTTTTCTCTTTTGGTCTAGTTGTCAATAAGCTAGATCTTTCTGTAATATTCATTCTTAAATATTATTCTATTAAAAGGTGTATTTTCCATCCATCCATTATCTAACCCGCTATATCCTAACTACAGGGTAACAGGGGTCTGCTGGAGCCAATCCCACCCAACATAGGGTTGCAAGGCAAGGAACAAATCCCGGGCAGGGCGCCAACCCACCGCAGGACACACACACACACACACACACACACTAAGGACAATTTAGGATCGCCAATGCACCTAACCTTCATGCCTTTGGACTGTAGGAGGAAACCGGACACCCAGAGGAAACCCATGCAAACACGGGAAGAACATGCAAACTCCACGCACCGTGCCACCATATGTATTTTCCTTCCGTACTTATTCAATATTTATTGCATATCTGTTTTATAAACTGTTTTAAATGCAAACAAGCTTCAAAATGGAATATAGTGTGTACAACTGCCCAATGTTCAAGCACATTTCCCTTAAAGCTGTCATCTTATTTAATAATATATTATTGAGAATTTAAACACGTGGCTATGAATATGGGAAAAATGGCTTCATCTGACATAAGGTAAGGCATACATTAAGATAATAATGAACCTTTGTAATATCCTATGAACAGAGGAATTAAGTCAATAATGCATATAAAAAATATGTGCAGAAATCTCTAGAACGGTCTTCACTTCACATTATGCCATACATACCCTACACAGACATAGATAGGGCCAGCTCTAGTATTTTTTGCTGCCCTAGGCAAAGCTATAAATGGTGCCTCCCAAAAACGGTATGACCATTTATGTGACATAAGAATAATGTAAATGTGGGAGCATTGTTATTTTACCATTTGATATAATTTTACATACAACACAACATTTTGTTTGTAATCTGATATTTTAAGTGGCTTATGAACTGATTTTATATGTTCACATTCATATATACATTTTATCTGATCTATATTTATATATTTCTTTTAGAGAAGTTCAATAATTTGTGTAAATGATGTCAGAAAAAAATAACAGTTTACTATGAATATTATCCTTCAGCCAGGGCACCCATGGCAGCAGTTCAAACCTCTCTGTTCATGTCTATTTTATTCATTTTTTATGTTAACATCGTTGATTATTTCATTTCTGTATGTTGATGTATCTTAAGATATGTTCCTTGTGTTTTGTGGATGGTCCCCCAAGAGGCTGAGGAAAACCCTCAGTCCCTTGTGGTTTATTGAATGCGTTGGTGTTGGTAAGTTGATGAGATTTTGATCATTGATTATCCTGTACTTTTTGTGATTTTGCTGGATTTTTGACCTTATGCTGTTTTTGACTTTGCCCATCTGAACTTGTGTGGTGCTGAGGTGTCACCCATTGCATGGCTACACTCAGGTCCCAATCTGGAATCCTGAGTTGGTTCGTCGTGTGGTGGATGCGGCAATGCGCTCTATCACCGCATGCTCCTAACCTCTCCTCCTCTCTCTCTTCTAGTTTTGTGTATTGGGACATTGTTACTACAGGATTTCCTTTACCCTGTTATGCCTTTTGTGTTCTTTGGAGCTTCACTGTTTAACATGGCTTTTTGAATAATAAACATTTCCTTTATAAAGATTCTGTGGTTGCCCTGCTGTGCCTACTTGGGGTTTGACAGTTTTTCCCCTCAAGAAGGCATTTTTTAGATATTTTGCAGCTTTCTTGCTTAGGAGCACTCTAGTTTACAATAGATGTTAAGAAAATGAATTTAAATTTGACTAACATTTTAGAACTGAACATTATTTTAAAAAATTGTAAACACAAATATAACAGTATGTAAATATAACAATAATAAATAGGTTAATTGCTTACTTGGAGTTTCTTTTTATAAACGGAATTCCAGTTTTAAAATGCAAACAGCAATATTAGGTTTATTTAGTTATTTATAGCTATAAAAATATAAATCACAGAAATTCAAAAATGTATTTTTGCTTTCTTCTTTGCGAATTTTGAAACCATTTATTTTAAATCTATTATTTGGGCTCATTCATTCCTCACTGATATGGTTGCTGAAAATTATATAAATCATAAGGATGTATATAATATATATAAACAACAAGTACAGTATATATAAAGAAATGCACAAATGACTGTTGTATTATGGGGTTTTCACTAATTTCAGAAATTATTCACATAATAATAATACTAATAATAATAGTATAAAACAGGAAAAATATACTCAGGTATTAAATATACAATTCAAGAAATGCCACAGTCTTTGTAAAATAAAGGAAGAAAAAGAAAGAAAAATCCTATGCATGTATCTAAAATCTGCATCAATCCAATATTGAAATAAAGATGGAAAAAAAATAAAGAACAAACGAAACAGTATGAAAGCAAAAGTAAAACTATGACCTTCCATCTGAAGCAAATAAAGAATCAAGGACGTCTGGTGTAAACAAAACCTCAGTGAAGCTGAATACAGTGTACCATCCTGAATTTTGGAAGACTACCCATAAAGGGCTTGTGTAGGTTGTTTAGATATTAAAAACAAACAGCATTAGTATGCAAAATATACATCTTGTAGCAGCCAGAAAAACTGAAGCACTTGTCAGATGCTTTGGGCCAAGTATTTGCAAGTTTATTGCAGGGAGACAGCCACCCAAATTGACTGTGAACTCCCTAGAAACATTCTGCTAGGATCAGGTGGACTGGCATTTACAAAAGGTAACAGGAAAGAGCAGCCTGTGTGAGGAGAATTTCTGGGCGGACGACAGGAGCTGGATGGAGGAAATGAATGATTATGTTTGGCAGCACAGATGAGAAGGCAGGAGTTTGGAACTTTGGTGAATCACATGTGGGGAAAGGCATGACAAAGCAGTATGACTGAAGAAAGAGTGAAGTGTACACGAATTGGGACAAACATGAAAGGAGGAGTGAATTGTCCTGGTATTCGGCAGCATGGATGGATGGATGGGTGGATGGATAGGTGGGTGGGTGGGTGGGTGTTTAAGAAGGTAGGTACTTTATTAATCCCCAAGGGGAAATTCACATACTCCAGCAGCAGCATACTGATAAAGAACAATATTAAATTAAAGAGAGATAACAATGCAGGGATAACAGACAGACAATAACTTTGTATAATTTTAACGTGTACCCCACCGGGTGGAATTGAAGAGCCATATAGTGTGAGGGAGGAATGATCTCCTCAGTCTGTCAGTGGAGCAAACTGTCAAACTGTCCAGCTCCGTGCCTACAATAGAGCCTGCCTTCCTCACCAGTTTGTCCAGTCGTGAGGTGTCCCTCTTCTTTATGCTGCTTCCCCAGCACACCACTGCGTAGAAAAGAGCACTCGCCACAACCGTCTGAGAGAACATCTGCAGCATCTTATTGCAGATGTTGAAGGACACCAGCCTTCTAAGGAAGTATAGTCGGCTCTGTCCTTTCTTACACAGAGCATCAGTATTGGCAGTCCAGTCTAATTTATCATCCAGCTACACTCCCAGGTATTTATAGGTCTGCACCCTCTGCACACAGTCACCTCTGATAATCACGGGGTCCATGAGGGGCCTGGGCCTCCTAAAATCCACCACCAGTTCCTTGGTTTTGCTGGTTTTCAGGTGTAGGTGGTTTGAGTCGCACCATTTAACAAAGTCCTTGATTAGGTTCCTATACTCCTCCTCCTGCCCACTCCTGATGCAGCCCACAATAGCAGTGTCGTCAGTGAACTTTTGCACGTGGCAGGACTCCGAGTTGTATTGGAAGTCCAATGTATATAGCCTGAACAGGACCGGAGAAAGTACAGTCCCCTGCGGCACTCCTGTGTTGCTGACCACAATGTCAGACCTGCAGTTCCTGAGACGCACATACCGAGGTCTGTCTTTAAGATAGTCCACGATGCATGCTACTAGGTATGAATACTCCCATCTCTGTCAGCTTGTCCCTAAGGAGCAGAGGTTGGATGGTGTTGAAGGCGCTAGAGAAGTCTAGAAACATAATTCTTACAGCACCACTGCCTCTGTCCAAGTGAGAGAGGGATCGGTGTAGCATATAGATGATGGCATCCTCCGCTCCCACCTTCTCCTGGTATGCGAACTGCAGAGGGTCGAGGGCGTGGCAGACCTTTGGCCTTAGGTGATGAAACAGCAGCCGCTCCATGGTCTTCATCACATGTGACATCAGACGTTCAGCTCACTAGGACATGATACTTTTGGGACTGGGGTGATGCAAGATGTTTTCCAAAGCCTCAGGACTCTCCCCTGTTCCAGGCTCAGGTTGAAGATGCGCTATAGAGGACTCCCCAGCTCCAACGCACAGGCCTTCAGCATTTGTGGCGATACTCCATCTGGACCCACTGCTTTGCTGGCACAAAGTCTCCTCAGCTCTCTCCTTACCTGGGCTGCTGTAATTGTGGGTTGGGGGAAACTCTCCTCTATGCTGGTGTCAGCAGAAGGATGGGTGGAGGGTGCAGTACTCCGAGGTGAGATTGGGTTAGCGTGGTCAAACCTGTTAAAGAAATTGTTCATCTGGTTTGCTCTCTCCACGTCTCTCGATGGTGGCACCCTGCTTCGAGCTGTAGCCAGTGATGATCTTCATCCCATCCCACACTTCCTTTATGCTGTGATTCTGCAACTTCTGCTCCAGCTTTCTCCTGTACTGCTCCTTCGCCGCCCTGAGCTGGACTCGGAGTTCCTTCTGCACGCGCTTCAGCTCATGCTAATCACCACCTTTAAAAGCCCTTTTCTTCTGGTTCAAAAGGCCCTTGATGTCACTTGTAATCCATGGCTTGTTGTTAGCATAGCAGCATACAGTTCTTACTGGAACTACAATGTCCATACAGAAGTTGATGTAGTCAGTGGTGCAGTCAACAACCTCCTCAATGTTCTCACTATAAGATCATTGCAGGGTATCCCAGTCCATAGTTCCAAAGTAGTCTCTCAGAGCCTGCTCTGCCTCAGGGGACCACTTCCTGAATGAGCGTGTGGTTGTAGGTAGCTCCCTCACTCTTGGTTTGTAGTGAGGCTGAAGCAGAACCAGGTTATGCATGCTTTAAACACATGTAAACTTATAAAACACACTTTGTTAACACATATGATATGTGGATGTCGGGCTAAGGATATGAGTAACATCTCACTATTATAAAACATTTTAACTTCACGCAAGACAAGACAGTGAGACAGGAAAACTGGTGATGTACAGGCTTTTAAATTATTGACAGGCAGAGCGACAAGCAGCACAAAGCCAGCACAAAGTCCACTTCTCCTTAGCGTTCATTCAGCTCCCCATCCCCTTGACAATGCGAACTGCGCCTCCGGGGAGGGGGGGTTTGAGCTAACGTGCGTTCAGCCCTCACATACCCATACACACACTCCTCCTCCTTCCAAACGCGCAGAGCGACAAGCAGGCATTTTGGCAGAAGCAGCACAAAGTCCATTTCTGCTCAGCGTGAGTTCAGCTGCCCCCCTTCACAAAGCGAGTGCAGACACATTGACGTCTGATCGCTGCGTGCAGTGTGCAGTGTTGGTCTGCAGTGTTTAAGAATGTAGAAAGTGTTTAAGAGCATAGGAAGTGTTTATAAGAGTGTGGGAAAGGTTAACAAGAGAGTGAGAAAGGTTTATAAGAGTGTGGGAAGGGTTTATAAAGCCTTAAAATATGTATAAATAATAAAATAAATATAGGTCGCTACTTCACGGATTTTCACCTATCGCGGGGGGGCTCTGGAACGTAACCCCCGTGATAGGTGAGGGATTACTGTATTGTTCGGATTTAAACTTTAATTCGGAGACTTGTAGATCGTCTAATTCATGTTGCCATCAGAGAAAAGTAGTGTTTCTTCCCAATGAAGAGGCGTATCCTTGAGAATTAAAAGATGTGTTGTTTGGTGAAAGTGAAATCCACATATGCATGTGGCAGAGATGCAAAGTAGCTGGCGCATAGTGCAGGCTGGGGGGAGGGGGGTTTGCAAGCGAAGCAAGCAGGGGGAGAAACCCCCTAGTTTTATATAAGTATATACTGTATTTACAGTGCTGTAAAGCTCATGCTAATGGAAATTAAAAGAAAACAGAAAACCTAGACATGAACTGAATAAATTTCAAATGTCACAGCTCAAGAGACCCTAGTTTAAATATGTGGCCTTTGCACGGGCCATGTGGAGTTTAGATTTTTGCTTTGTATATATGGGTTTTCCTGCAGATACCCTGATTTTCCATTCACATATCAAAGATATGTATGTTAAGTTAATGGATGACCCTAAATTTGCCCAGTACAAGGTACCTCTGTGTGTGTGCATGAATGAGCTCTGTGATGAATTGGCATTCTACTCAAGGTAGATTTTTGCATTTTGTATGCTGAACAGTTATCATTACTATGTAAACATTATTTTGAAGTTAGAATGAGTGTGGTTCTGGTTCAAACTCCCAACTCCACCAAGGAATCTACTGGCGTAGAATAAATGGTTTAACAGAATAGATTTCTACAAAACTTTAATGTCTTTATTTTATGGTAGTTAAGTGAAGTGCATATCTGTTGTACAGGGGGGCACATGAAAAAGGAATCCAGTCTTTGCATTAATAATACAAGAATAACATGTTATATTTGAAAAGGTATTTTGTTTATTTAATTACAATTAGAGAATTTTATTATAAAATGTTACTGACCAGTTTAAAGACTGTGCTGAAACAAAAGGAGAAGATTCTGGAGAAATGTGAACAGTAGCTGAAGAAGATGCTACTGAGGAGAAATATCAAATAAAAGAATTAGAAAATGGAAAACTGTGTTTTAGGTGTGTCTGATGACTTTATTGTTCAGGCTTATAAAACAAGTCCTATTCAGATGGTCTGTGGTGCGACACCATTGAAGGTCTGAGAATGAGAAATATGACAAGCAATAAAGAGACATCTATCCAGCAGTGTTAATATACCATGGAGAGATACGGGGTGTGAAGTATAGCATATAGCTTTCAGTATGTGCTGTAAAGCCAAATACAGAAAAGCTAGAATGAGAAGAAATGAGAAGAAAAAGATTGTCATTTATGTCTGCAAAGTTGGGTGTCTGACCTGCATACTAACAGTAAGTAAGATCAAGCTTCATAAAGACACTGTAGGAACTGAGTTCTAGCAACTGTCATCTCAAGTCTCAATTAACATTTGCTAAAAGCAGAGTATAAAACTTTGGAATAGCACGAATATTAATGAATAACATTACTTAACCAACATGATGACATAGTTTTGCCATCTTTATTTCTGTCCCCGCCTTTGTGTTTGTTAGCCAACATGTTTGCTGCTTAATTGATTTGTTTCTGTGTAGGTGCTAAATAGATGCAAAACAGTGTATTAAAGGCAGTTAAGTACCAAAAGAGCATAATTAAAAGGCAACAATTATGTAGAAAATAAGCACTACTATTCAGTCAACTTTAACCAGCCTCAATCCCGGGGAAAAAAAAAACGTATTTGAAACAGAAAAAATGTGAAACAACACACTTTTGTTAGATCACATTAAATTGGGGAAAGTTGCGACAAAAATAAAGTGGTAGAGATCAAAAGAGGAAGGACCTAAAAAGTTTAGGAAGAAAGTTTTAAATTAAGTGCAGTCATTTTAGAGTATGGAAGAATGGCAGGAGAAGAACAGCAAAGTTGTATTAAGAGTAGGTGAAGAGGTGTTATGTAGGATGACAGGAATGAACCCACCTGGGGATAAAGAGACATGGTGGTGGAACAGGGAGGGGCAGACTATGAAAAAGGCCAAAAAGGAGGCAAAGAAGACATGGTACCAATCAAGGAGGCAGGAGGAGAGAGAAATGTATAGGCAGACAAACAAAGAGGAAAAGAGGGCAGACGCAAGAGCCAAAACACAGTCTCTGGAGGAGGTATATGAAAAACAGAAGACAAAAAAATGGAGTGATAATTAGATGCAGAGATAACCCACAGAATGCAGCGTGGATTGAACAATGTATCAAGGTATCAAGAGTATTGTGTAATTGAAAAAGCGAAAATTAAAGGTAAGGTTTTTAAGACAGTGGTAAGAACAGCAGTGTTGTATGGAGCTGAGACATGGGCAGTTAAGGGCGTGCAGGAGAAGTAGTTGGATGTGGCAGAAATGAGAATGTTGAGATGGGTGTGTGGAGTTACAAAAAAGGAGCGAATAAGAAATGAGACAATCAGACATGCCACAAAAGTGAGACAGATATCTACGTAAGTACAGGAAAGTAGGTTGAAGTGGTATGAACATGTGATGAGAACAGACAATGAATATGTGTGCAAAAGACTGTTGGAAATGGAAGCACGGGAGAAGAGAAAGTAAGGTTAGGTGAAATGGACATAAATAGATAGAGTAAAAGATGATTTGAAGGAAAAGGGTGTGCCTGGGAAAGAGGTACAGGACTGAGCTGTATGGGAAATATTGAACAGCCACCCAGCTCCACATACAAGTTGGAAAAGATGAAGAGGAGGAAGAAGAAGGTCAAATTATATATGTAAAGCAACATGTGCTAGTGCAACACATTTCCATGTACATATCTAATGTTGCTGATTGAGTCATAAGGTTCTCAAAGGAGAAATAATATTCCAATATTCCAACCTATTGAAAAGGTTCAATACAAGAATAAATGGTGAACCTCTTAAAACTTAAGCGAACTGAGTATAAATACTTGTGACAGTTTCCTTTGTATTAGTTAAACTGAGTGAGTATTACGTTGACCAGTCCAGTAGTGATTCTTGTACAGTATTATGCAGATTCTGCCTATGTCAGGTTATTTCATGCCCACTCGCAGTGACTTCTGTGATAGGCTCTGCACAGATAGAGATTGAAATAAGGAGAATCAGAAAATGGATAGATGGAGCATGTAAGCTCAAAAATATATTAGTTGAATCTCTGCAATTATTATATAATTTAGCCGAATTATTCACATTAAAGAATTAACAATTTTTCAGTCTTTTTTTTATTATGACTAGTAAATAAAAATACAAAATATATATTAATTTTTTAATTAAAGTTGCATTCAAGTAGGCCAAGCTTGTGGTTTACATCTGAGAACCAACTAATAGCATTCTATACTATTTCATGATACTGTATCTGGAAATGAAAGAAACAGAAAAAATGTCTTGGTATAGACTTTATCTTTAAAATCTAAAGACTGAATTCATAACCCAATCGAAAATTTCAGAACTACAAATGTATGCTATTTCTTAATCCAAATGATTCAATTATCAACTGTATGGAAAGCTTCCTGCTTGCAAGTTAGGTTTCATTGTTGTATGTAAAATGCAGTAAACACTTGCAGTAGACTTAAGGTAGATTGTTGACTTAAAGCTAACTTTGCTTTCAAAAAATGTGAAGGATATGCTTCCAGCCTACTCCCTCCAGTTACTTTTGCCTATAATTATTTTTTTGGTTTTAGAGGTACAAAGTAGTCATCACAACCTTACAGGTCAAGTGCACTCCAATCCCTCGCCCAGTCGTAATGTGTCTGTATGGCTTTTGGTCCTGATAGTACAGCATTTCTCTGTTATAATAAAGATATGCACATTAGGCTAACTGTTGATTTTAATTTGGCCCAGTCTGAGTGTAAGTGTAAGTATTTGCATAAGTGGGCCCCACAGTTGACTTGTCTCCTGTACAAATTTGGTTCCTGCCTTGTACCCAATGCTGCTGGCTTGCTACATGTCCGCTGCATTTACAAGTTTTTATAAGGTTCATTTTGAAGAATAATAGGATTTCATCTTATAACACAGTAAAGCATGAAAACATTTAAGGGGTGAATAATTCTTAATGTCTTTTTTTTAAGTGTGTCATGTGCTAGTCTCCATTTGCTTTCATGTGTTTTATCTGGTTTCCCCCATATTCATGATACTTGAATCAGTTACTCCAAAATAGTTCAATATAAGTGAGTGAGTACAGAATTTTTTTCAAGTTGTGTCCCTTCCTTATATCCAAAGATCCCTTTATAGGTTAAGTAACACATATTCCTGTAATGGAAAAGGCATTTTCAGAAAATGGATAGATTTATCTGCAATACTCTCAAAAAGATAAGAAAAATAAATTTCTAGATATATCAGCAAAAGTATGTAACACAAAACAAGTGTGAAGATAAGATTAATACACAAGTACACACAAACATCTTTTCCAAATTGTGGAGTTGACAGTGCTGTATGTAATTTTGGGCAAAGGATACTTTCTGTTACTTCACGTTTCCTACTTGCATAGCTAATCAATTTGTATTTTTTTTTCTCCCTTCTACTGGCTTGTGGGACACCTCAATGTCACTTTCCTGCTGCTTTAACTGAAGCTGTGTAAGATCAATGGAGGTACACTTAACTTCAGCACAGACACAAGGACTAAAGGACATTCATAAACATTTTCTCTCTTGCTCATTCTGCCTTTAAAGGTTTTAAGGAAAGGCAATCTTTATATTTCTAAGGCTGTATTTTTTTCCTCTTGATTTCTGCAGATTGGGATGTTTTTGCTCTTATCTTTTTTTATGGAACCTGTTTAAAAGTTATGGGACATAAAAATAATTGATATTTGGTGTTGTCCCATTAAGTATTGTTTCTTGCCCTGTAGCAAATACTCCCAGAAAGGCTCAGTTTCCATAGCACACTGGGTATGTAATAACTGGGTTCACAATCCGAGGTATGCTTTTGTGTTTTATTCTCTGTTTTTGGGTGTTTTCATTTTTAAAGTTTTGGTGATACTTCCATTGCAAATGGGACAATTCTAAAATAATATTGATTTTATTATAAGCATATTTGACTCATCACATAATAAATATAGCTTTGCACAAAGCTTTCATGCTTGACTGCTGCAGCTTTTGTTTATATCATTTTCATTGAACTTGTTGGACTTTGTGCAGTACAGTATGCCATTTTGGTTGGTTTTCCCTTAATGCTTCCATATAAAGTGCCTTAAGGGAGTTTCTGCAAATAGTTTTCATATTGATTGTTTATGTCTCTGTGCAGATTGCTTCCTTGTCTTGGCTATGCAAGTTTACTTTATTGCATTATATTAGCCTTGAAAAAATACTCCTGCCATTTGGCATGATAATATGTATGTAAATTGGAGAGAGAAAACCTTTACTTAACATTTATTCTGCTGCCCCCTGGATAGAATTACAATCTGACTTGTGAGACAAGACAAACAGTTAAGTAAATGTTACATCGAAATACAGCCACAGGTGCAATGGCACAACATAAATAAACAGAACAAAAAGCAATTAAAAGTGTTGATAATGGCTGCAGCCCTACAGATAAAAATCATTTGAGTAAACAAATATAAACCCCATCATATTTAACCAATTAATGATTGGTCAAAGAGAGAAGCTCAAATAAAAAGTTCTCAGAGCCTTCAAGAAAGCACAGCATTTTAGTATCCTGGGGCTGTGGAAAGGAAAAAGTAAGATGAGACAATTTGCCTGTGGGGATGTCCAGGTTTTGCTGGAAGCAATGGCGGCATTACACTTTTGCTGCTTTTAGAAAGTAATTACTTAGGTCAGATATCTTGAGGGGCTTTTTATGTTTTGCAGCTTTTGAATATGACATTAATCCAGCTGGTGTGAAGAGGAACATGGGAGGTTAGAAAAATGCCTGAACCATCATGAACAGGATTCCCTGCAGGGCCCATTTCTTTCAATACAGATATGTAGAAGACATTTTAACATGTAACGCTGTAAATGTGCAAGGTTCCATTTCCACAGAGCCAATTTTATTAAGAAATTGCTTGATCTAAAAAAGCCACCAGAGGAAAATTGAATATACAGTATATACAGACCCCTTGTTAAGAAAGTGCACTCTTTACTTTGTTTCATTTTTTTAATTTAATTAATTTGACAGATTACTCTGAGCAAAGACAAAGGCTAATCTAAAGATAGGTAGCATACATGTGTTTTGAAGTCTATTTTTATATACAGCAAATAAAGGTATGTGCATCATTTAAAAGTGTGATTCTTATTGTGTCTTCTATATACTGTATACTTGAATGACAGTGTAACACATGCATAGAATGAGAAGCGGCTAGTTTTGTACTTTATACTATACCCTGTAGCCGCATCTCACCTTATAAGTCTCCTGTTTTTTATGGGCAGTTCAATTTCATTTGCCATCTTAACTGTAGATAATGAGGGACTTTGCTTTCCTAAATTCCACCATTTGTCTGTATGGATTTTTCTCCAGGTATTGAAGTTTTTTTGTCACATCTCCCTACATGTGTGTGTAATTTGACTGGTGATACTAAATTGGTCGCAGTATGTGTGTAGTTGTGTATGGGCTCTTCAATGAACTGGTGCCCCCTTTTTCATGGTTTGTATCATTGTCCTGGAATAAGCTCTGGCCTCCTTGACCCCTTAATTAGATATTTTTTTTGAGAACTAGGGGGCTTCTCCCCCTGCTCGCTTTGCTCGCCAACCCCTGTTTTTGGTTTTCCAGATACACATTTTTAAGATTTTTTTTTCTTTGAATTGTTGCTATTTCATTAGTTTCACTTTTTATTTCAGAACTTCTTTAAAAATAATATTTGGAATCTTTAGAGTCCCAACATGCTGAATCTTTTAAATGAAGTCCATGAGACATGAGTTTAATGACTTTGTACCATAATTCAGGATAGGCTTCTCTGTTTGGAATTTCAGCACAGACAAAACAATCCACATCATCAGCAGTTAATAATTTTTTTTGCAAAGTAACCAATAAATGCATGTGAGGTAAACCCCGTTTTTGAAATTCTCTGACTTAAACTTCAAAGCCTTACAATATTTATATACTTCAGACATATCACCTATGTCCACATATTCAATCTCTATCTGCCTTTTCGTTATTTCTTAGAGTAATAATTGCTCTTTGTTTGCGCTAATGGGATGTTTACTTTCTTTGTTTTGACACTTTTGTTTTATTCGGCTTTCATATTCTGTATCCTGCTCTGCATGTGTTTGGCCCCCTTGTTTTTTAACCTCTTTATGACGTTTTACTTTGTTTTCTACTCTTTGTCTTCTATTTCTGACCTCGCCTTGTCCTGCTATTTTTTCAATTACACCTGGTCCGTGATGATTATTTTCCCTTTTTTTGAGTAATAATTTCCTTTTGTTTGTGCTAATGCGATCTTTACTATCTTTTTTTGATACTGTAGTGACCTCCACGTCCGGCTCGAAAAGAGAAGAAGTAAAAAAAAAAACAGACAGACATAGTAAAGTCTCACAAAAGTTTTACTTGAACAATCAAGAAAAAGAACGCAGACTTCGTAACCCCAAACACAACCTTCTAGCACCCTCTCCAACCCCCTCCTCCCGTCCCGGGACCCCCCCCCCCCCTTACCGCATCAATCAATACCCCTCTGTCAGTCTTCCATGCTCTACTCTGCCCTCCCTCAATCGAATCTAACAGTCACTCCAAAAAAAAAGGCTTCAACCTGCAAGGAACACTACAATACTGTACTTTCGAATTTTACTGCTTTCATATTCTTTACCTTTCTCTGCATGTGTATCGCGCCATTGTTTTTTTTTTTAGCCTTTCGAATTCCATTGCTTTCATAATCTCTAACATGCTCTGCATGTGTATAGCGCCAACGTTTTTGAACATCTTTATGAAGTTATACTTATTATCATCCATCCATCCATCCATCCATTTTCCAACCCGCTGAATCCGAACACAGGGCTACGGGGGTCTGCTGGAGCCAATCCCAGCCAACACAGGGCATGAGGCAGGAACCAATCCTGGGCAGGGTGCCAGCCCACCACAGGACACACACAAACACACCCACACACCAAGCACACACTAGGGCCAATTTAGAATCGCCAATCCACCTAATCTGCATGTTTTTGGATTGTGGGAGGAAACCGGGACGCCTGGAGGAAACCCATGCAGACACGGGGAGAACATGCAAACTCCACGCAGGGAGGACCTGGGAAGCGAACCCGGGTCTCCTAACTTTCTTATTATTACTTTCCTTATTTTCTGAATTTGCACCTAGATTATTCTTTTTCTTTTTTGCATTTTTTTCTCTGCAACGCTTTTGAGTCTCTTTTCTCCAAGCTGCTCTTTCTTCTTCGCTTAGTAGTTGACGTTTCATCTATAACGTATTGTCCTTATGCTCTTTATATGCGCTGAGAGCCCTGGATCTGTGTGTGCTCAAAGCCTTGACACGACTGAATGTTTTGCTGCCCGTGGTCTTATTTGATATTGGTTGTAAGTAGGGTGTGTCTTGCAAGAATCTCATGTTCTACATCCCCGCGAGACGGTCCTGACTCAATCTCTTGACACAAAGTCTCATGTTTAAGGTCCCTGCGAGACACTCCATGGCCAATCTCTTTCGTCTTGCGGGTCTTTTAAGTATCTTCCGTGATCTTCACGTGAAGATCACGTCTTGTCTCCCTAGTAATTCTCTCCCAGGATTTTTTTTATAATAGAGAGATATTGTTCGATGTTATAATCTGATACTGTATATTACACTTATATCATCGCCAAAAGGATAAGACAGTTTCTGAGATATTCAGTCTACTGTAATGGACTAAATTCAACTTTTTCAGAGCATGGATCATCAATAGACCCACATAAAGAAAGAATGTGTAGTAATTCATGTGGTATATATGTATATTTTGATCTATTTTATGGTTTTGTATTGTGCAGATTATATTTTCAGGGTTAGTTTTTTGTTATGATTTATTTTGAGAAAATTTTATTTTTTATTTCTTATTATTTTTGTTATGATTTATTTTGAGAAAGTTTTATTTCCTGTCTCGTTCTTTCTTGATGTGATACGATAGGAATCAACTCATTGACCACAATTTCTGGCATCGATTACGTATCAGGACATGAAGGGGCAAGTATGGTGGTGATTTCAACATGCTGGTTGAACAGAATTCAATAAAAATAATCCAGTGGTAGTCGGCTTTAAATGCGTAGGCCCTAGTGTCAGGTTTCATACAGGTTTATTGAACTTCTTTCTGCCTTCAGCTTTGCTTCTTGTTTTACTATTGTGTTCTTTCAGTACTGACCTTGTTACTCTCTTTAGACGTTTCTAAGTCTATGTAATAATATCCTGTTTTTTTTTTCCTTGTCACAATTAATCATTGGACGTGAAATCTGAATACAAAGAGCAGAAAAATGGTACTTGCCGTTACCTACTTGCCCTAATTTAATTTTTTCTTCAGAGCACATGATGGTTAGTATCAGTTGATATTAGTGATA
This sequence comes from Erpetoichthys calabaricus, assembly GCF_900747795.2. Taxonomy (NCBI): domain Eukaryota; kingdom Metazoa; phylum Chordata; class Cladistia; order Polypteriformes; family Polypteridae; genus Erpetoichthys; species Erpetoichthys calabaricus. Next base: position 74,632,153 of record NC_041398.2, on the reverse strand, counting down.
ACTACAAATGTATACCTTAAAAGGCACCATGAAATGTCTGCTGAGTTACAAGCACGTACCAGAGCCTTTGTCAATGTCTCTATACCATTTTCATGTTACTTAGACTTCTTCTTGTATTTTTTCCTCCAAAATGCTGACTCATTCTCTCTCTGTCTAGCACAACCACACACCACACCCACTGCTAGCTGCATAGCTGCTTTAAATAATACTTTACATATGGTGGATCAACCGAGTAAAAGTCAATTGAAGACATTTGCCTAATACAATCTTTAAACAAATAAAAGCCACTTCATTTGACATGTGTTTCAATTACTGATATAGTCAAAAACATCTATTGGGGAAAATAATATGAAAAAGTCCATCTGACAATCATTTTCATAATTGCTAGCTGATTATACCTCTGGGTTTCCCTTATAGAAAATGTTCATACCCCTAGCCTCCACACATCCCTTGATATTTCAGTAATGCAAATAATTTAAGGAGGCAACATTTCACTGAAATTGACCTTGGACAAAATACCACTCCATTACAGAACCCGCACATTCAAACATAGAAACCATCATGCAGCCTTTAATTGGATCCTGGCCAAAATGTCTCAAGTTGGTCTGGCAAATCTTGGTTATACATTAGTCTCAAGATATTTAAAGGTACATTTCTTCAGATACTGTGGCTCAGCAGACATTGAGTTGTAGGTCATTAGGGTCATCTGTAGTCACCTTAATTTGTACAGATGGTTATCTGGAATGGTAGAATTCAGTTGACTAGCTTCATTAGTCAATCAGTACAGATGTGTAAGGACACAGTCTTGGACTGCCAAAATGTTAACATTCCTAAAATGTAAAAAGGCAGTCAAAAATGTAACATCTTATCAATGTACTATACTTTTACAACATTTCTTAAAAAAAATAAATCAAGCAAAATTATACAAATTGAAAAAATGTAAAATGCATGAACATTTAAATGTACACTTTCAAATGCTAAACTAAAAAGCATAATTATTCTGCAGCTCATCTCTGTAAGGCATTCTAGCTATTCCCTGATGTAAAATAATCTGGTTCCTGTCTGAATGCACTAATTAGGAATGTCTTTCTAATTCTAAAGTGCTAAGTGTTTATTGAATACATTTTAAAAATAAGGCATCATTTCTATTCAGGAATACTTCTTGCACGATACCAATAAGGTCTCATGTGCACACATTACTAAAAATCTATTAAAAACCTACCAATAGTTTTTAGCAGTGCACATTCCTAGATATATATTTCAACAAGGTTTTTTTTTAGTCTATAGTGTTCAACAGATGTAAAGTGTTATTATGTAATTGCAAAAAACAGAAAATAATCCTCTTTGGTTTTCTTTAGATATAGATGTACATTTATTGGTACTGTGGGGGATGGCATAGTGAGCAAAGAATTGCTAACACTGCAAGTAGCTTCAGGCTGTCATGCAATAGGAGAAAAAGCCACCTTCACAAAGGGAGAGCTCCTCTACATACACATCCACTGGGAAGAGAGAGGACCAAGCAATTTGTGATAAGCACTTTGTGTGTCATGTGCGCCTTAGATGTGAACTACCTAAAGGCATTGAAGAAAGTAAGATTGTAATGGACTGACAATCTCCTCAGGTCCAACATTCCAGCAGCAAGGCAGGTGTGTAACCCTATCCAAGATAAACAGAAGACAGACCAGAAGATGCGTTGAAGGTTTAGCCGATTAATGGCTAGTCAAAACTCTTGCATGCAGCAGGCAGGAGCTGGGACCTGGTGTTTCTATAGCATTAATTATTTTTTCCCATCAATGGATTTGTCCCCAGGACAAAGTTTTAAGTTTAAGGTTTTAAAAAGGCTAGAACCTACTAGAATAAGGGGGAAAAGAGACCAGTAGTAAGTATGGAGTGTGCTTTGAGTTCCTGGGGGAGTGAAAATCCACCATTCAGATCAAAGACATTTTGTGGAAAGCCTAGTGTGGAAGCAGGACTTTTTTGTCCATGTTTTTCTTGTTATTGCATATTTCATAATATTTGTTTTGAAAATATATGCTCTAGATTTTAATAAGGTCTTAGCACCTTTGATAATATTCCAGGTATAGAGAGATGTCCAGGACATTCTGTTGCTGTTTTATTGTTCTATTGGAAGTTAGGACACAAGGCTAAAAATATAATAATAAATGTCATACACACATTATAAAATACTGAAAAGGACTGTCCAGAATGCTAACTGCCAAATTTGAAGTAGCTATGACCAAGAATTGTAAAGTTTGAGAAAATGTGACTAAGTAAGTTGGAAAAATAAACTTTAGCTGTAAAAATAATAATTAATATAACAATAATTAATACTTCTAAATAAATGGATTTGCATATGTTGTAACGTCAAGCTGTAGCTCTTTAACATATACAGCAAAGAAACCTGATCCAGGATGTTCTCTTCTCTCCAATTTCTTCTCTGATGCCTGGAAACAGTTAATGATAAAAAAAAGCCAATAAAAGCAGTAAACCCTCCAGTCTTCCTTTTTAACTCATTATTAAGCAAATTATAACAAATTTTCACTAAAAATATAAACATAAGAGATTTATGAAATATTAAGTAAATGTACCCACTCAAATAAACTTAGCATTTGCTGATTTTAGGTTCAATCAACTGAAAAAATAGGCAACATCTCTAATGAAATTTAAATTGTCTCTCATTAACTTAAACATTTTAATGTGGACTTTGTTTATACTAAATCTAATAAAACGTTTTTGTGGCAGAATTGAGCAGTTTGTGGGCACAGCCTAAATCAAATTAAACAAAATACTGTATACGTACTGTATATGTGTGTATATGTGTGTATGTATGTAAATAAAGATAGATAGATAGATAGATAGATAGATAGATAGATAGATAGATAGATAGATAGATAGATAGATAGATAGATAGATAGATAATGCAAAGTTGACTCACACACTCATCCATAAAACCACTATTTCCTATTTAGTTATAAAGCTGAAATTTGGGATGATACAGCTGTGTCAGTAAGTTTCCGTTAAGAAAATATTTCAATATATCAATATTCAGGGATAAGGGTAACCCCACACAATAAAAGAACTAACTACCTCAAAATCTCAAAAATACCTTGATGGATTGAAATTTGTTGACATTATAGGAAAAAGAGTATTAGGTGGCAAGTTTTTTTATTTGTATATTTGTCAATAATAATGTTATTATGAGGGGACTATTCTAAAGCACTGTTGTCCTTTTCTCTGCACAGTGCTGAGAAATGATTGTGCAGTGTTATGGGGCTTCATGTGTTTCCAGAAGAAGGTTGCCAGCAGAACAGAGGCACTAGCAATAGGTTGGAAGGAGTGTACAGGGAAACAAGGGATCAGGGCTTGAATGGCTCTTCTATTTCAGATACTGTCAACACGCTCTCATTTCAAGCCCCACACTCCTCAATATCATATTCTAAAATAAGCACACTTCAATCTCCAAGGGGGACTGCTAGACTAAAATGTTGTGTAAAACTTATAGTGTATCGTGAGGGGTAACAATGTCAATAACAAAGAGTACCTCATGTATGGTTTCACTTCAACCACTGGATGGGATGATACTGTATGTGATAGGAGGTGAAAAGTGGAAGGAGGAAGGTTTAGCCAAGTTAAGTAAGACATGTTTAGCTTATAAAGTTCGAATTGAGTTCCAAGGTAGGGTGGGAGAAACACAAGTGGTTTCCTCACGTCCAACACAAGCAGGTAACGACTGCATCAGTGTAAATCCTAATGCAGCTCAGTTAACGTGTCTCTCAATACCTAAAGGGGGAGGAGTGGACAACTATACATGTACTGTAGTTCACAAGATTACTGTATTTCTTTTAACCTGTTCTCTTATATTCTGTCCTTACTTCTATCCTATTTTGAATCTAACTCCTTCATACTTCGTTGTTAAGATTTCAGGCTTCTGTGTCGTCTTTTCACTACCTGCAGTGACGTTACTACAGTACATTTACAGGGAGAAAACCAGTGCTTTGAGTTGGCTGGTACACACTCCTCACAGTAATTGTTTGAGAAGCCTTCAAAGCATTGTACCAGGTGTTATTTTGTTTCACTTCAACCACTACTGAAATCATTCCCAAAATTAAAATCAAATTTCTTGCATGGCTTAAATGTGCAGCCTCTAAATGACACTGCTGTTTGTGTTTGAACTTTATTGTATGGTTATCACTAGGGCAAAAAAAGAAAAAGAAGCTTGAGCATACAAGTGACAAAAAACATGAAAAGTAATGCTTGTGTAAATGATGTAAACAAATGAAAATCATAAACATAATAATAGTAATAATTAACATCAATAATAAAAATAATAGTAAAAACTTGCAAAATCCCCCTTATTCTTATTGATTTCAATCCAAAAGGATAAAGTTTCCTTCCCTCTAAAATTGTGTTTTGCAGTGACCATCAACAAAAGCCAAGGGCATTCACATGGAAAAGATGGTAAGGCACTCCAGTGAATTAATAACAGTAGTCCTTGGTTAAAAAAAAATACACTTGTACTCTCTCTCAAATACACACACACACACATACAGATACACACGCACACACATAAATACACGAGGGACGTTCAAAAAAGTTTATGCACTTTTATATTTTCATTGGAAACGGTGAAGTAGTAATTGGGCATTAAAAAGTTGGTACGACGCTGAGAAAATTGCATTGCAAACAAAGGTGACTATGTAGAAAAGTGATGTAATTTATTTTTGAAATTCTTAATAAATATACACTGTATATATACAGTGCATCCGGAAAGTATTCACAGCGCATCACTTTTTCCACATTTTGTTATGTTACAGCCTTATTCCAAAATGGATTAAATTCATTTTTTTCCTCAGAATTCTACACACAACACCCCATAATGACAACGTGAAAAAAGTTTACTTGAGATTTTTGCTAATTTATTAAAAATAAAAAAATTGAGAAAGCACATGTACATAAGTATTCACAGCCTTTGCCATGAAGCTCAAAATTGAGCTCAGGTGCATCCTGTTTCCCCTGATCATCCTTGAGATGTTTCTGCAGCTTAATTGGAGTCCACTTGTGGTAAATTCAGTTGATTGGACATGATCTGGAAAGGCACACACCTGTCTATATAAGGTCCCACAGTTGACAGTTCATGTCAGAGCACAAACCAAGCATGAAGTCAAAGGAATTGTCTGTAGACCTCCGAGACAGGATTGTCTCGAGGCACAAATCTGGGGAAGGTTACAGAAACATTTCTGCTGCTTTGAAGGTCCCAATGAGCACAGTGGCCTCTATCATCCGTAAGTGGAAGAAGTTCGAAACCACCAGGACTCTTCCTAGAGCTGGACGGCCATCTAAACTGAGCGATCGGGAGAGAAGGGCCTTAGTCAGGGAGATGACCAAGAACCCAATGGTCACTCTGTCAGAGCTCCAGAGGTCCTCTGTGGAGAGAGGAGAACCTTCCAGAAGGACAACCATCTCTGCAGCAATCCACCAATCAGGCCTGTATGGTAGAGTGGCCAGATGGAAGCCACTCCTTAGTAAAAGACACATGGCAGCCCACCTGGAGTTGCCAAAAGGCACCTGAAGGACTCTCAGACCATGAGAAAGAAAATTCTTGGTCTGATGAGACAAACATTGAACTCTTTGGTGTGAATGCCAGGCGTCACGTTTGGAAGAAACCAGGCACCGCTCATCACCAGGCCAATACCATCCCTACAGTGAAGTATGGTGGTGGCAGCATCATGCTGTGGGGATGTTTTTTAGCGGCAGGAACTGGGAGACTAGTCAGGATAAAGGGAAGGATGACTGCAGCAATGTACAGAGACATCCTGGATGAAAACCTGCTCCAGAGCGCTCTTGACCTCTTGACCTTCATCTTTCAGCAGGACAACGACCCTAAGCACACAGCCAAGATATCAAAGTAGTGGCTTCAGGACAACTCTGTGAATGTCCTTGAGTGGCCCAGCCAGAGCCCAGACTTGAATCCGACTGAACATCTCTGGAGAGATCTTAAAATGGCTGTGCACCAACGCTTCCCATCCAACCTGATGGAGCTTGAGAGGTGCTGCAAAGAGGAATGGGCGAAACTGGCCAAGGATAGGTGTGCCAAGCTTGTGGCATCATATTCAAAAAGACTTGAGGCTGTAATTGCTGCCAAAGGTGCATCGACAAAGTATTGAGCAAAGGCTGTGAATACTTATGTACATGTGCTTTCTCAGTTTTTTTATTTTTAATAAATTTGCAAAAACCTCAAGTAAACTTTTTTCACATTGTCATTATGGGGTGTTGTATGTAGAATTCTGAGGAAAAAAATGAATTTAATCCATTTTGGAATAAGGCTGTAACATAACAAAATGTGGAAAAAGTGATGCGCTGTGAATACTTTCCGGATGCACTGTATATACTGTATATACCAGACTTGAGTTATAGTTTTCATACTGTTTCTTTGTACGTTTAGCATTCGTTTGCTCAGAGGTAGATGAGCTTGCTGCTTCCTGAGCAGCTCTTCTTTTCTCCACACTAGCGGCCCGCTTCTTCTCTTCTTTCATCTGCATCTTTTCGGGTTAAAACTGATTAAATCAGTTTTTGTGCTGCAATTACTTAGTACGTTTTCCTTAATTTTTCACTTAAGCTGGCACTTAAGTCTTCAATCTGCCTCAAGAATGATTTAAGGCAGGGGTGTCGAACTCCAGGCCTGGAGGGCCGCAGTGGGTGCAGGTTTTCATTCCAACCCTTTTCCTAATCAGTGAACAGCTTTCACTGCTAATTAACTCATTTGCCTTTTGTTTTAATAGCCCTGTTTTTAAGGATTCAGTGCTCTGACTTAATTCCTTTCTTCATTTAAATGACAGCCAAACAGAAATGAGATGTGAAACGAGCCAACAGATGACCAGCTAAATTGGGTCTTCAAACTCCAACCAATTTCACTCCAACTAGTTTCTTAATGAGAAGCTGATTCTTGCTGTTAATTAAACTTGTTGATCAATTCCATGGCTTGTTGCTGCTCTCATTCTGCCACAGCAGACATTTCCAAAATTGTTAATTTTCTGTTTTTTCTAAGAACACCGTCAAAATGTTTTGGTGATCTGAGAGATCAGTCTTACTGAGACCTTCACCTTTCTTAATTTTCAGATATTGTGGATAGCTGGTCGTGTGGGCAGCTCGTTTTGTGTCTCATTATTGTTTTGCTGCTAATTAAGGAAAAAGAAACATCAAAGGGGCTGAGTCAAGTTAATTCAAATTAATGCAAAAGAAGTTAATTGCAGCAAAAAACTGGTCACTAATGAAGACGATGGTTAGAATGAAAGCCTGCAGCCACTGCGGCCCTCCAGGACCGGAGTTCAACACATGTGATTTAAGGTATGAAGCGGTAGGGGAAGTGACGGCAAAGGTGGTAGGAATGAGAATGGTGCCCATACACATGCGCTGCACGGCGGCCCACTGCAGAGAGTTGATTCTACAATAAAAGAATCGGTTGATGCTTTTAATATAAAACTGTAGTACAGAGTTTCAGCATAGTATATGTGTACAAAATTTCAGGTACAGGTTATTTAATCTTTGACCTTGACCTTCCTGGGTTGCCCTTTGCCCTTGGAGGTCAATCATTACCCCTGACAGCAGACAGTAGAGGTCACGTAGTATATGTGTACCAAATTTCAGGTCAATAGGTGAATTGATTTGCGAGTTACAAGCGATTTAAAATCCTGGACGGACAAACAGACAGCCACGGTAGCCTATTATATAAGAAGATATATATATATTGTGTGTGTGTGTATTATTATTACAAGTTGGTTGATACCCTTATTCTCAAATAGCAAAATTCATTTATTGTGGCATATATATTGATATGGAATAAACTTGTGACAAAAATTGTTTCCAATTACAGATGAAACATTGTAGGTTGTATAAGAGGTGTTGAAAACTGAAAGTCATGCTGCTGAAAAAAAAAGGACTTAGTTCCCCCAGCCAGCAGGGATTTTTCATTTAAATCTCAATTTGCATTTTCTCAGTTAGATTTCTGAAGCAAAACAGGATGCTACATAAGAGGATGAGTGACACTCACAAAACATAGTGTTATTGCAAGGATGCCAAAACTGCAGCATGAAAGCCCAAATACACGGTTTGTGAAGCATTTAGTTGCAAAACAGCTTACAATCAAGTTTATTAAAGTGCATTTTAAATGGGATCATAAAAAGCCATGTACAATATCTAACTATATATCCATCCATTTTCTGCATCTCATCTTTTTATTACCGACTCAAAGAGAAATGGAAAATATCCCAGCAGGATCAGGAGAAAGGCAGACAACAAGTTTTGATACGATGCCAATTCATCTCTGGGTGCAGTTGTTTTATTTAGATATAATTAGGAGCAAGCTCTACAGAAATGAAGACAACAAAGAACAAAAAAAAAAAAAAAAAAGGAATCATGCCCATTATATTTTATGACCAAAAACACACATTGTGGTGTCTTTCTGCCCAAGGAGTGAAGAAGGAAGAAGACCAGATAATTTAAAAAGAGCTTAATTTGACATAGTTCTGTATCCAGACCGAGACCATTAGCAATGAGCAGACACAAGCACAGTTGACAATGAATTTTAAGCTACAGTGACAGTTACACTTGCATGATCATTAGCAAGCAATAATTTCAATAATTTCAATATTCAGCTCCATTTAGTTCAGTTTCCTCAAAGTGCACTTCCACCTATGTGTCCAGGATGTTATTTACACATTCCAGATACAGCAGATTTAAATGATATCACAAAGAAATGTCCACAAATGTGACTTTGTGTTTTTTTTTTTTTTGCATCCAGAGTGCAAAGACATGAGACAAGTTAACATTTGTAACTTTAATAAGGCTGGATATATATAAATATATTATTTTTTTACAAAGGTACTTTACCTTTTAACAGAGAAAATGCACATCTCCAAGTAACAGGATCTTTTTTGCAATGACAAAGAAAATGGCTAACAGGCAAATAAAAATTAATCAATAAAGGCTGATCACCATTTAAGAGACATGAACACCTCTCAGTATTAACAGCCTCCTGAAATCCTCACTTGAGGGGGATCTTCTGATCCTGAAGACAGGTTTTTTTCAAAACTCTTTAAGATGAGGCTATGTGGGATATACAGTTGTCCTTCTGGGATGTTTCTTAAAGTTGTACTGCCCCTGAAAAAAAAGTACAATGGACTTTGAAGTATCCAGAGCTGTCTTCTTATATATATTCTGATTCTTAGTGGGTGATTAATAAGGTGGTGTTTGGAAGGTGTTAGTCATAAAGTCTTTTTTATTATTTGGATGTTCTTCATTTTAATCATGCATAAGTTGGGTTCAAGTCCAAGTGTCTGTTAATGGCGTTTTCATTAGAGAGCCACGATTCAGCCAGCTCTCTGACACTCTTAGTATTGGCCTTGAATTTTACTTTCACAGTGTCCCAGTTAAACATGTGTCTGATGGAACTTGTATGTGTGTAAACCAGGTGCACAAACTCAGTTGGAGTATCAGTTCCTGCTCCCTCGGAATTGATGCAGCACCCTGCTCTTCTCCAACCATTTTTATCTCAGACACACCAGCATTCAGTGTAATGTTGCTGATTTCACAAGAAAACTCTTTAATATCAAGTTCTTTAATGTCAAAAAATGCAATCATCATTGTCTTAATGTTCAATATGACCTAACATGCTTTTTTGGCTTATAGAAAAAATATGACTGAAATCACGTACATGATTGTAGAATAAATATCAGAAGTAGTCAGTCGATCAACTCAGCACAGTGCCACTCAGTCGACTGATGAAAAAGACTGCAGTCAAACGATACCCAGTGGCATTGTCAATAATTACACCTTACTCCTGTGTTGTTAAACCAATTTTGGGTCTCCCCTAATATATATGTTACCGGCAACGTATGAAAGGCAGGCATTGTATAGAATGACTAGGCAATATATAGAATGCCGAAAATTGGACATCAAAGTATGAAACGATTAACATTTCACACATTTCCTAGGCATTCTATGCAATGCCAAAGGACAAACCGGCAAAGTATAAAATACAATGCAAAAAGCAATGAAGTGCAATTCAAAATGCCATTCAAGACTTCCTTGTTGCAACAAGTAGGTTAATTTTATTCTCTTATTTTTTTCAGTAAAAAAGTTCTGTATTTTATTTAATATTTTCGTTTTTCATTTATGTAATTTTGAATGAAGGCCTTTTCATGACTCTCTTTTCAAGTTTTATATTTTTGTGCGAAAGACAAGATAAAATTTTTCCTTCTATGTTGCAACAAGTAGGTTCATATTTTATTTTCTCTTGTTTTAGATAGATAGATAGATAGATAGATAGATAGATAGATAGATAGATAGATAGATAGATAGATAGATAGATAGATAGATAGATAGATAGATAGATAGATAGATAGATAGATAGATAGATAGATAGATAGACACTTTATTAATCCCAAGGGGAAATTCACATTCTCCAGCAGCTGCATACTGATACAAAAAACAATATTAAATTAAAGAGTAATAAAAATGCAGGTAAAAACAGACAATAACTTTGAATTATGTTAACGTTTACCCCCCCGGGTGGAATTGAAGAGTCGCATAGTGTGGGGGAGGAATGATCTCCTCAGTCTGTCAGTGGAGCAGGATGGTGACAGCAGTCTGTCGCTGAAGCTGCTCCTCTGTCTGGAGATGATCTTGTTTAGTGGATGCAGTGGATTCTCCATGATTGACAGGAGCCTGCTCAGCGCCTGTCGCTCTGCCACAGATGTCAAACTGTCCAGCTCCGTGCCTACAACAGAGCCTGCCTTCCTCACCAGTTTGTCCAGGCGTGAGGCGTCCTTCTTCTTTATGCTGCCTCCCCAGCACACCACCGCATAGAAGAGGGTTTTCCTCAATAAGAAAGTCCTATACTTTATTTTGTATTTCTTTTTTTTTCATATACGTCTTTTCAATAAAAGCCTTTTCATGACTTTCTTTTAATACATTGCCTAAATAGCATTTGTCATTATATATAATGCCTAGGAATTACATACAATGCCCAGGGAAAGTCTATATAAAATTAAAATAATTCGGATATTTCATACTTTGCCCAAAAACGGCAGGAGTTCTATACATTGCCTAGGCATTCTATACAATGCCCACGTTTCATACACTGCCGGTAACATATACATCAGAATCCAAACCAATATATGTTTTTGAATCGATGTATTCAAACCAAAACATTTACTGAAAATAAAAAATTATAATTATTTTGTCTATTAATACTTTTAATCTATGTAGCCAGCTGCAACTTCCTTGCTAAACTATACAGTACCCATCTTTATTAAAAAATTCAGTTTGTCCCAATCAGTTACGCACTATATTCATATATGCTACACTTTTAGATTTTGAGCAGGTCTCTAACCAGTTGTTGAAAGAATGAGGCCTGCTACAGACTACATCTTCTCTATATAGGCTTAATTATTGGATTGATTCAATACTTCTAAGGCGCACATCAAGATGGCAACTTTATTGTCAGCAAGTTGCAAACTCAGGTTCAATATTAGATAACTTGAAAAGCCAGGCACTGAAATTAAAAAATCTTGAAATAGGAAATTGACAATTATAAACGTGCAGTAGGGTAACAAGTGGTAGTGCTGCTGCCTCACACTAAGAAGACCTGGGTTCAGGTTCGGGGCCACCCAATGTAGAGTTTGCATGTATAAGTGTTGCCTCCAGGTGCTTCAGTTTGGTTTTACAGACCAAAGCCATGCAGGTTAGTTGATTTGGCGATGCTAAATTGGCCCTATTGTGTGGTTCGTATGTGTGTGTGTTTGCCTAGCAATGGACAGGCACCTTGTCCAGGATTGGTTCCAGCTGCACCTCACAGGTTACAATATAATTGGTAATTATGATCACTTTATTTTCAGCATAAACAAATGGCTCTTCATTCACTAGATCTTCTCCAGGTATTGGAACATTTATTCAAATTTATGTGTGTGCTAACTGGTGAGTTGCATTAGTGATTTCTCTGTTTGATAGTGTTTGTTTAGTGCTTTTATGTTGTTGGAAGCTTTTATCTACCTAGTTTGATACATATGCCACTTTTTTACATCAAAGATTCACACTACATTACATAATACAGTAATATATAAAGTCATTATTTATTATATGCTTCTTATTTTGCTGAGGAGATTTATATTGGAAAGATTTTCCACATTATAAAATTGAATTCTTATGACCGACATCTGACTACCAATTGTGCCATTTTGAAGGCAGTAAATGTATTTCAAGAGCCAGCTTTGCAATTAAATAAATTAAGGATGACCCTCTTTAAGGATCTGGGCTGGTTGCCCCATCTTAGAAACTAATCTAACAATGCCCTTGTTATGAGCTGAGTGTACAAATCAAATCCATGGGAGATTTTTATTGTGCCTTACATGAATAGGCTTTACACATTGCTCTCAACTGCAATAAGTATAAAAACATAAAGAACTGCACCGAAACAAAAAATGAATAATTAGGCAATAAAACATTGTTTAGAAGAAAATAAGGTGTGAGTGTTGTAAAAAAAAAAGTAAAAATAGTAAAGGAAGAAATGGGATTAAGAGTACAAGCAGCAAAATTACTAGTGTTAAAGTATTACATACAATTGAAGTTGTATGTAGATGTAGAGAATCCATACAACATATTTGATTGCAAGTGTTAATTTAAACACTGGAGATTGTATAGTGTAAGATATTGCATAGATAATGAGTTTCAGGGCCTTTTGAATTGTTATAAATTAAAGATGATTAACTCTAAAGAAGAGAAAAGTGTTAATGTGATGAGGACTGGCAGCTTTAGTAAAAGCTTTGACAAAAGCATTGCCAGCATGAGGCCATCTCTTCAAATCAAGAAATCCACAATGTGCTTTGATAACAAATTTGTTAAGCTAATTCCACCTGTCTGGCTAAATAAAGGCACTATATACAGTGCATCCGGAAAGTATTCACAGCGCATCACTTTTTCCACATTTTGTTATGTTACAGCCTTATTCCAAAATGGATTAAATTCATTTTTTTCCTCAGAATTCTACACACAACACCCCATAATGACAACGTGAAAAAAGTTTACTTGCGGTTTTTGCAAATTTATTAAAAAAAAAAAAACTGAGAAATCACACGTACATAAGTATTCACAGCCTTTGCTCAATACTTTGTCGATGCACCTTTGGCAGCAATTACAGCCTCAAGTCTTTTTGAATATGATGCCACAACCTCGGCACACCTAGCCAGTTTCGCCCATTCCTCTTTGCAGCACCTCTCAAGCTCCATCAGATTGGATGGGAGGCGTCGGTGCACAGCCATTTTAAGATCTCTCCAGAGATGTTCAATAGGATTCAAGTCTGGGCTCTGGCTGGGCCACTCAAGGACATTCACAGAGTTGTCCTGAAGCCACTCCTTTGATATCTTGGCTGTGTGCTTAGGGTCGTTGTCCTGCTGAAAGATGAACCGTCACTCCAGTCTGAGGTCAAGAGCGCTCTGGAGCAGGTTTTCATCCAGGATGTCTCTGTACATTGCTGCAGTCATCTTTCCCTTTATCCTGACTAGTCTCCCAGTCCCTGCTGCTGAAAAACATCCCCACAGCATGATGCTGCCACCACGATGCTTCACTTTAGGGATGGTATTGGCCTGGTGATGAGCGGTGCCTGCTTTCCTCCAAATGTGACGCCTGGCATTCACACCAAAGTGTTCAATCTTTGTCTCATCAGACCAGAGAATTTTCTATCTCATGGTCTGAGAGTCCTTCAGGTGCCTTTTGGCAAACTCCAGGCGGGCTGCCATGTGCCTTTTACTAAGGAGTGGCTTATGTCTGGCCACTCTACCATACAGGCCTGATTGGTGGATTGCTGCAGAGATGATTGTCCTTCTGGAAGGTTCTCCTCTCTCCACAGAGGACCTCTGGAGCTCTGACAGAGTGACCATCGGGTTCTTGGTCACCTCCCTGACTAAGGCCCTTCTCCCCAAAACGCTTAGTTTAGATGGCCATCCAGCTCTAGGAAGAGTCCTGGTGGTTTCAAACTTCTTCCACTTACGGATGATGGAGGCCGCTGTGCTCATTGGGACCTTCAAAGCAGCAGAAGTTTTTCTGTAACCTTCCCCAGATTTGTGCCTCGAGACAATCCTGTCTCGGAGGTCTACAGACAATTCCTTTGACTTCATGCTTGGTTTGTGCTCGGACATGAACTGTCAACTGTTGGACCTCATATAGACAGGTGTGTGCCTTTCCAAATCATGTCCAATCAACTGAATTCACCACAACTGGACTTCAATTAAGCTGCAGAAACATCTCAAGGATGATTAGGGGAAACAGGATGCACCCGAGCTCAATTTTGTGCTTCATGGCAAAGGCTGTGAATACTTATGTACATGTGCTTTTTCAATTTTTTTATTTTTAAATGCCATGTCATCTTTAAACCTGCATACATACACATTACGTATTTTCTCTATTTGAGTCTTCAGTTATGCCACAAAGACACTTCTGACCTATATATTGTTAAACCTGTACTTTCCTTCTTAGGTCAAAAGAAGAATATGCCAATGTTTGCACTAACAAACATAGAAGGCTGGCGTCCTTCAACATCTGCAATAAGATGCTGCAGATGTTCTTTCAGACGGTTGTGGCGAGCGCCCTCTTCTACGCGGTGGTGTGCTGGAGAGGCAGCATTAAGAAGAAAGACACCTCACGCCTGGACAAACTGGTGAGGAAGGCAGGCTCTATTGTTGGCATGGAGCTGGACAGTTTGACATCTGTGGCAGAGCGACGGGCGCTAAGCAGGCTCCTATCAATTATGGAGAATCCACTGCATCCACTAAACAGTGTCATCTCCAGACAGAAGAGCAGCTTCAGCAACAGACTGCTGTCACTGTCCTGCTCCACTGACAGACTGAGAAGATCGTTCCTCCCCCAAACTATGCGACTCTTCAATTCCACCTGGGGGGGTAAACATTAACATTATACAAAGTTATTGTCTGTTTTTACCTGCATTATTATCAATCTTTAATTTAATATTGGTTTTTTTTTTTTGTATCAGTATGCTGCTGCTGGAGTATGTGAATTTCCCCTTGGGATTAATAAAGTATCTATCTATCTATCTATCTATCTATCTATCTATCTATCTATCTATCTATCTATCTATCTATCTATCTATCTATCTATCTATCTATCTATCTATCTATCTATCTATCTATCTATCTATCTATCTATCTATCTATCTAACAGACCTGAAGCTAACCCACATGAACACTAAGAGAAAAACAGCAATGATCATGGTGGCAATACATGCATACTATAATACTTTCAGTGTAAACTTGGCTTTATTTATTGAATCTCCACAGATAATTTTTCATTTATTAATCTTTTTTATTTTATTGATGCAAAAAGAACAATTCCACTTGTTATGTATAGCAAATAAATTTCAGCTTGAATATACAACCTGGTCAACTAACCAGGAATAAAACATTGATTAAAGAGTGGTCAGAAAATGATGCACAATATATGCACAATATATTGGCTATGTAGCCTTCATCAGGTGTATGTTTGTGTGAGTAGGGCAACATAGCTGTAATGTTGTGCCACTAACCTTCTTTATCTATTTTTCAGCACTGGAATAACCTTCACTTGTTTCTTATAGAAGTGAGTTGCTTTACTTGTTCTATACATTTATTTAAGGGTAAGTTTAAGTTTATTGTTATAATATTATAATGTACAGAGAACAATGAATTTCTTACTTGCATGTCTCTTCAAATAGTGACAGATCATGGCCCATTTGGGGTCATTGTCTGCAGCCTCCTTTGAAATGCAAGAGAAATTCATTAGGAGGTGTAAATTGAAGATCTCCCAAATGGTGGATGCATTTGCTGGTCTGTCCAACATCTCCCTCTGCCATCTAATCTAATTCTCAATCAAGTAGTGATCTGTTGACAACCCAGCCCCTCTCTTCACCCCATCTACTGAAACTTGCTCTAGAGACATAGAATGCTGGCAGGGAAGGAACCTGAGCTAGTGTGGAAGGTAGAGAGATACTATCTAGATACAGCCACGCTCACCTCAATGCACAGCATGTTCTCTGGAATGAAACTCCTGGAGAAGGGCTGGACTTTATTCCACTCTAGAGTCTCTCAAGTTGAGAGGCATTGGGGGGGTGTGAGTGTACTTATGCACCCCAGGCCAGTGCATGTATGTTGGAATTTACCCCATTGGACAAGAAAGTCACCTCCCTGCGACTTCAAATCAGGGGTAGGTCTCTGACAATTGTCTGTGCCTATATGCTGACAATTGGATTGGAGTATTTGCCCTTTTTGGAGACTTTGGGGAGAGTGCTGGAAGGTGCTCTCATTGGAGGCTCTTTCGCTCTACTGGGGGATTTTAATGCTCTTGTGGACAAAGACAATGAAACATGGAAGGGTGTTATTGGAAAGAACAGCCTACCCGACCTGAACCTGAGCATTGCTCTGTTATTGGATTTCTGTGCTATTCACAGTTTGTCCATAATGAACACCATGTTTGAGCATGAAGGTGTTAAAGCAGTAAGTGTATTTGGCATCAGAGTTGCTCTAGACCATAGGTTGATGATCAATTTCGTAGTAATTGGATATTTTTTACATATATAACAATATTTGTTATTAAGATTAGCTGTTCAATAATCTCAGGACCTATGGATGTTACTGGTGCAAGTGCTAATGGTGTTGTACCATCTGGAAGTCGGTATGATTGCGTAAAGTTACTATATAAGATGCCTGTGGTCTTTCCTAATACTATTTGCTTTTCTAAAATTGCAACTGTTATATATGTCGAGAGCACAAAGAATCTGGGTGCTTGTGATATTCTATGCAGCATTCACCTGCCTCTGCAGGGCTTTACAATCTTGTGCCCAGCAGGAGATGTAACAGAATGTGATGCCACCAGTGAGGGTGGACTCTAGTGTGCACCTGTTGAAGTTTCAGTTAACAGGTAGGGAACTCTATCCATTCCCTCAGATGTCTAAGGAAGTAGGGATGTTGGTGAGCTTTCTTAACAATAGCTGAAAATGTGATGTGCATCAGTGATGATAAACTCCAAGAAATATAAACTTGCTTACCGCATTCCCCATCATCCCCATCAGTGTAGATGAGAATGTGGTCTGCTGTCTGCTTCCAAATTCTAATTCTAATATGGTTCAACTTGATTTAAACTTTTTGATGTCAGGTTCATTGACCGTGTTTTCATTCAGCTTGTTTAATACTTATATTTTTTTTCTTTTGTTTTGATTTCAGGAAATCGCCCATTGCTTTTAGGGATCCACAATGGCTGCCACATAATGACTGTGAAAAATGAATGTGATATTTTATGTGTAGTCACAGGGGTGGTGACAAATTTATTTTGGCTCTTAGGAATTTCTTCTGTAAAATATTGCAGTTTTTTAGGGCTTTTGAACCACAAAGAATTCAATTTCTCGTCATTCTAACTCTATATTTCTGTTAAAGTAATGTGAATTTTTATTAATGTTATGGTTTATTTTTACCACAATGCCATTTTGATTTTTTGTACCTCCATTCCTGGGTTCTGTTGCCCTGTGCATGATACTGGAGGTAACATGATGCTTTATAAGCTATTGCCACCTGTCAGACAGCATATACAATTATATATACTTTCTGCAACGCTTTGCAAGTGCTGTTGTTACAGACTTCTGGTTTCAAACTTATTTCTTTGATTACTGACTACGAATTTTGTTTTGACATTTTTGGCTAAGACATTAGTGTTATTGATCTACTATCTTGGCTTAGTTTTGACATTTATCTTCTGGTCGCTTAGTTCTTCTCTATTGGCCTGCCATTCTTCACCTTCTGGCAGAATAGATAGTATATAACCAATTTTGGAGTCATAATAGACAGCTATCCTGATCTTTTTTTCATTTTTCTGCACTCTGTTTATTGCTCATTTAGTAAAAAAGTAGGTAGGTCATATCCTGACTGTGTCAGAGTCAAGGGATGAAATAAGCTCTTATAAGCTCTATGTATGTTTGCTGTTTAGATTTCCTCCAGACTAGCAAAGGAGTCTGTGCTGTCATGTGTACTTTGTCCCTACAAAAGCTTTACATACCTACTGGTGGCAATATTTGGTAGTTTTCCAATTCTCAAGTGGTTTCCTTTAACTGTGTGTCAATGACAGTTGGAGAATGAATAACCAGTTCAAAACTAACTTATGAGTTAGTGTGTGTATTGACACTGCTGGAGGCTAAGACTGAATTATCCAAAATTACCCAGCAACTTAACAATTAAAAAAATACATTGTCGCATTGAAAATTATTTTACTATAACTATGTTAGTGTGTTGTCACACACGTGCATGGGAAAGTTCTGCATATATTACATATAGTATAAAGATGCTCATCAAAAATTGTGCTAATCAATTTTTTGCATATTAAACAAACAATTGCAATGATTTTTTAGGAACAAATAACATTAATTAACTTTCATTTGTATAATGCAGTTAGCTTAAACAAATCTTTCACGTGTGACATAACTTGCATCATATTCACAAAAATTTTAATTATAGGAGCAATGAAAAAGTGCTAAATGACTGTTTTGAAATACATTGTAGATTTACTACCTTTAGATCAGAGAGGAGACGCACAGTTTGTTTTTATCACCTCCTTTAACTTAAATGATTTAGTACAATTGTCTGAAAAAGTATTGCTTGTGATTTCCAGAATGTAAAGTTTGACATACTTGAAAATGGTCAAACAAAATCCAGCAAACATTTTAATCCATATTTTAATTGAAGTTTTTTTTTTTATTTTTTTTTTTGTTGGGAGTGATCACAGTTTATTTGTAATTTTCACCTATGAAGAACATGAAAACAGCATTGAGTCGACAGATTAATACTTTGAAGGAAAGGCTCATTTGCATCTGGGCTATGACCTCATCTTCCTTTCATCTAAGATCTTGAGATTCATAGATTTTTGTGGAAAATATGCTAATCCTTTATAGACAGAAATCCCATAGCCAAAAGTGACCTCTAGCTATATAACTTGCTTTAACATGTGTTATGTACTGCAAAAAAATAACTGCATAAATAAATTCCCCTAAAGTAGCATGTAAACACCGATAAACTCTGTAATTTTCGCTATTCTTTCCATATTATTTTACCCAATGGGCATTATATCTATCTCTCACTTTCAGGATCATTTCAAGAGAAAGAAAAGTTAGAAATGTAACACTTCAAAATGTATAGCAAAAACAAATCTTGTTTTAATGATTAAAAAGCTGTCAAGGCTGAGTTTCAAATGGTCCTAATTTCATCCTTTAGATTAAACTTTGTCCTGTATATAAAAGTCCATTTACCTTGTATGCCCCGTTACTACAAGGACAACTTCTTGTTAGTGCCATGTTGCTTAGTGGTTTAGGGTGTTATTGTCGATGCCTTTGAAACACAAAGACTTGTTTGACTTTTTGTTACAATTACAGAAAAACACTTGGAAATAAGAATGTAAAAATTAAAAATCTTCTTTTTGATGAAGTACATTATTGCAGTTATTTGCAGTTCTGTCAAAACCAACTCTTTTAGAAGTTTACAGTATTCTGTCATGTGGCACCAGGGCCTTACCCAAAACTCCCAAAGTAATTTTTTACGGTGTTTTTAGCATAAGCTAATATTCTTTACATTTCTGCTATCTGTAGTGAACATTACATGTAACCATAGTAGTGCTACAGTGAAGACTACTTTGCAAAGGAAGAAAGACATCAAGAATGGCTCCAGTTCTGTTCTTGTGCAAAAAGCTATTACCACTGAGGTCAAATAATTAATTTTTAATCTACTTTAGCTACCTTAAAAAACTATACCTGAATCTGTTTGTCTTTGTCTCTGTTAAGTTTCTGATAATGGTTGTGTTCTTTTTGTTATGTATTTTATAATTGTCTGCCTATCCTTCTTACATATATAAAAAAGCTAAAGCAAATTTTTGAAGGGGAGCAACTCGGATCAACAGTACCTATCAAGCACCTACATACTAGTAGTCAGGCACTTACAGTTTGGGATTGTTTGTTTACTTTCTTAATTTTAAAATAACTAAATTAACCTTAAAGGAAAATAAATAAATAGGTGCATACAGTAATCCTATTTGTAGTCGTCTCTTTATCAAGCTGTCTCTTGTGAATTTCCCCTTGGGATTAATAAAGTATCTATCTATCTATCTATCT
This sequence comes from Erpetoichthys calabaricus, assembly GCF_900747795.2. NCBI lineage: Eukaryota > Metazoa > Chordata > Cladistia > Polypteriformes > Polypteridae > Erpetoichthys > Erpetoichthys calabaricus. Next base: position 74,611,968 of record NC_041398.2, on the reverse strand, counting down.
ATCTATCTATCTATCTATCTATCTATCTATCTATCTATCTATCTATCTATCTATCTATCTATCTATCTATCTATCTTATGCTCTTGGTGGCCAGTTAGATGACTATGCTCTTCTTTGTGGCTCTTCTATCTGATTTAGTTGGCAAAACTTTGACATTTTCAATTGGTTGTCTTTTTGTTTAAAAGAATGACATTTAATTAGATGTTCTGTTATACTCTTTGTTCTAGTTATTATTGCTACCAGTGAATATTTTATATTTTTGGAAAATCAACAATGTTTCAACCAGAATATATTACAACTCCTTGTTTTTTTAAGTTCTCAATATTATTTTCTTGTAATTATTTTTTTAAAGATGCACTTCATAACAAACACATATAAGTTCAAATATTGGCAAGTTAGCTGGTTAGATATTAACTACTATTTTCTTGCTCATCTTGTTAACTGTGACAACTGGTTATGATAATCGATTGCAGAAAACCAAAATATGTATATGTTCTGAATTACAAAGAGAAATAATAATTCTTCATATCTGAGTCTGTATGTGAGTCTAGTTTTATTCAGCTCCTCATTAGTAAAAGCTGTTTGTTTAACATAACGCTGCACATGCACCTATTCAGTTTTCCTCTGGTGTTGCCATTAAAAGGAATGCAATCTCTTAGTTAAAAGATCAGCAGATACAACCAAACTGCGGCCAATGCCTTCTCAGCTTCACCATGGTGTGAACACACATGTGTCTTAACTGAATGAGCAAAAGAAGACCTTCTATAGCCAGGGTGGTTAGCATTACTGTTATCTTATGATGCAGTTCCATCACTGCAATATAAAAAGAACTTCACCCCCTAAAACTACTACACTTTTTATTTTTTACAGTTAAGCAGTAGCTATCTGTTTACTTTCTCCCCACTTGACTGTAAATACCAAATATAGTTATGAATGCCAATATGCAAACACTCTGTCACATACACCAAGCCACACAAATATACACAGAAGTCTTTTCCACTTGACTGATCTGAACAGATGTCAATCCTACAATGAGATGCTTACTGATTCTTAAAGTTATTTAGGCCCAATGTCTAGTACTCATTCTTTCTTTGTATAAGGCAGAATAGATGTACAGGCAAGAGTCAATTTTTTCAGTGATTGATTAATATATAGAAGGATAAATATATAGAAATTCACACAAAGGTGCTGGTAAGGTTCCCTCCTCAATTGCAGGTGTTCCAGTGTGTACTTCTTCTCTGGAAGCAGACTTCGCTGTTCTTCATACATGGTGTATCCCATTCCACTCAGGCACCATGCTGTGGCTGTCAAAGTTGTATTGCAGACCATTGACATTTACAGGTAAGATCACCTACTAGTGTTCTTCTGTTACTGGAAACTACATCCAACAACTTGATGTCATTTGTATATGGTGTCCTAGGAGTGCTTAGAGTGTGAAATGTACCTTCCAAACCTTCCACTTGCTATAGCACTGTGGTCCATGATTTGCTGTTCTAAGGAACATCTTTTCTGGCACCTATGGGATAATAATTACACTTTGTTTCTATTTACATTTTTGGAGACTTTCTCTCACTTTCTCTGTGTTGCTCACTTCCTACATTACACTATGGGACATAGTGGTTGTCCCTCTGGCACAACTTCTGTTCAAGGACAGAGGTTGATCCTTTCATTTAACAGGGTTATTGGCTCAATATTTTCTCTAGTGGCAGCACAGATGGGCCATTTGGCATAACTGACATGTATTGGATACTTTATGCACAATGTTCAATTGATCTTTTTTGTTTAATAGAATGTCATTTAATTAGATGTTCTGTTATGCCCCTGTTTGTGTTATTGTGGATATTTTATTAAGGTATTTATTATACTACTAGTCATTTAGCCCGTTACAATAACGGGAGCTAGAACAGTAGTGCATAAATATTAGTAGGAACAGTCTATATTAAATGGCAAGGGACTTTGACCTCATTCTTTTTGTTGGTCGTATTTTTCTTTCTTTCAGCCTTTCTTTTGTTGATGTTTACTTGCTGAGCTGACCGTTCTTCGTGGGCTGCCGCCGTGTATTGTGTGTCTTTAATTTTCTGTGACAGTAATACTGTCTTGTACAGCTCTATTCAATAAGGGCGCGTAGATAATTTAGTTCAAATGGCTCTGGAATATGTGAAGAGCAACAGGTGCAGATCTTTATTTACGCGCGCCTTTATTCGCTGCGCCCAATTGAGGTCGTCCTTTTGAGGCTCGCCTTTTTGTGCACGCCCTTATTGAAGGATACCGTCTTGTACGTCCGCTGGCATGTACGTCCGTAATATACGTCCGTACGTCCGTAATATACCTTTAATTTTCTCTGGCAGTAATACAGGCGTGCGCGTCGGTAATATGCCTTTAATCTCCTCTGACAGTAATACTGGCTTGTATGTGGTTGTAATATGCGTCACTGTATTGTGTACCTTTAATTTCCTCTCGTAGTAATACTGGTTTATATTTCCTTAAAACGCCTCTAACTTTCTCTGACAGTAATATCGCGCATAACACCGTGCCCCGCGCATGCGCACTTCACCAGAAGACACCCACACACGGACACCTGGACGCACATAGGGATTTTATATATATAGATTAAAGTGTTTTTAGAGCCCTAGTGTGTGGTGTAAAATAAAAAAGAAGTTAACTTTGATAAATTCATACCTCATGTACCTCAAACTTGTGTCATGCGCAGTTTGATCGTTAGTCTCTCGTGGAGTAAGCCAAAATATTGGTACAATGATGGGTATTGGTACAATGATTTGTGAATTTCCCATTGGGATTAATAAAGTATCTATCTATCTATCTATCTATCTATCTATCTATCTATCTATCTATCTATCTATCTATCTATCTATCTATCTATCTATCTATCTATCTATCTATCTATCTATCTATCTATCTATCTATCTATCTACTTTCCCATCCAACATAATTCCTTGGGTCAGTAACAAGTATGTAGCAACCACAGGCATAATTAATAATAATGCCACTTTTTCCTAAACATTTGGTATAATAATGTTAGGAATATGATTGTTGAAATCAAATTAAAGCAATTTTATATGTCTGACAGCCCATCCAGTATTTGTTTCTTAGTGTTACTTGGATAATCCCTTGCTCCCAACAACTCTGAAATGGATTAAATATACTCACAAAATGAATAGTTTGCAATAATTTCACAAATAATGCATATATAAAATATGCTTCGACATGTTCATTCTGCTTGTTCTCTAATTTTGCTAGTTTTTTTACTAGTGTTTTCTTTTAGGTCAGGGGTGTCAAACTCAGAAACTGAAGGGCTGCAGTTACTACAGGTTATTGTTCTAGCCATGTTCTTAATAAGCACCAAGTTACTGCTGCTAATTTACCCTAATGCATATGCCTTTACTTATGACTGCCTTGTCTAATTGTTTTTTTTCCCTTGACTGGCAGCGAAACAATAAAGAGATATATAGAAAGCCAAAAGCTGACCAGCTAACTCAGGGGTCTCAATCAGTCCTTAATGGCAACCATTTTCACTCCAACCAATTACCTATTCAGCTGTTAATAAAACACATTTTTAATTCTATAGCTTGTTAGATAGATAGATAGATAGATAGATAGATAGATAGATAGATAGATAGATAGATAGATAGATAGATAGATAGATAGATAGATAGATAGATAGATAGATAGATAGATAGATAGATAGATAGATAGATAGATAGATAGATAGATAGATACTTTATTAATCCCAAAGGGGAAATTCACATACTCCAGCAGCAGCATACTGATAAAAACAATATTAATTAAAGAGTGATAAAAACACAGTGCAAGTTAAAAAGTGCAAGGTGGGGAGTGCGAGGCAGTTATAACAGTCAATAACTTTGAATAATATTAACGTTTACCCCGTCCCCCCGGTGGAATTGAAGAGTCGCATAGTGTGGGGGAGGAACGATCTCCTCAGTCTGTCAGTGGAGCAGTGGATTCTCCATGATTGACAGGAGCCTGCTTAGCGCCCGTTGCTCTGCCACAGATGTCAAGCTGTCCAGCTCCGTGCCTACAATAGAGCCTGCCTTCCTCACCAGTTTGTCCAGGCGTGAGGCGTCCCTCTTCTTTATGCTGCTTCCCCAGCACACCACTGCATAGAAGAGGGCGCTTGCCACAATCGTCTGATAGAACATTTGCATCATCTTATTGCAGATGTTGAAAGATCCCAGCCTTCTAAGGAAGTATAGTTGGCTTTGTCCTCTCTTGCACAGAGCATCAGTATTGGCAGTCCAATCCAATTTATCATCCAGCTGCACTCCCAGGTATTTATAGGTCTGTACCCTCTGCACACAGTCACCTCTAATAATAGTTAGTGCACTCATACTGCTGCGCCAGGGATTTCCAAAGCTGATTTTCTTTTTTCTGAGATCACCATTCTTATATTTTGTGGACCAGAGCAGGTCAGTATTTCTCAAACCTTATTTTTTTCTTTTCAGATATTTTATTAAGACAGAATTTATGAAAGACACAACAGCAAATGTCATCTTAATTAGAATGATCATCTTTTGGCCTGATTGGCATCTCCTTATCGTTTAGCTCCTTGTTAAAGAAGAATTGAAACAAGTCGAAGTCCTTTAAAATCAATGCTCCATTATCATTAGTAATTGGTTAATATTGGAGAAAGTGGCTGAAATGAAAACCTGCAGCCATTGTGACCCTCTAGAAACTGAGTTTAACATCCATTTTTTGGGCGTTCCTTTTATTTTGTAGCTTTTAGGTACAACCGAGTCAAACCATTTTCTGTACTAACAACAAACTTCGACTGAAATGTCTGAATGGTTATATTTTTTACAAATGTGACACATACAAAGCTGATACATGTTACGGAGAAGTGGCAGCCACAGCAGCAGCTGACAACAACATCGGCATGGGGCTCTGCGAGTACCAGGAAGCAAAAAGGGGGACACAGGTAGTGAAAACTAACATTGCAAGAACTACACAAATGCCATGAAAGTACACCCTGATGGCACAAGATCTTAAAAGGTGGAATTAATGGGCTGGCACATCAATCTTGTTAACTGAGTGAATAAAAAATAGAAATACTGTTTAGGAATACATTCCCCTAACTTGAAAGATCCCATAAACCTACCTAGTAAATTACTGACCAGGGAATTTGGAATTAAATTTTAAATTCAACCCAATGACAAAAATGTAAGTTGTGTGACATCTGTTCAGTTGGGAAGTCTGTGACCCACACAGGGCAAAGCTGTGTAGACAACTAGCACAGCAAAACTCCCAGTTTTTCCATATGTACATTTAATTTAACACTGCTGATATAGCTGTGGGTATACAGTACAAGAAAGAGCAAAGTCAGTGAAGAGACTAACTGTGACTAAGAAAATGTAAGAGCTATGGCATATTCTGTTGGCAGTTACCACTAAGCCACAGGAATGACATGCCAAAGAGGTAGAGGGGCAGGCAGCTGTGAAAAGAGGAGCTTACTAATGGTTACATTGAAAGAAATAAAATAAAAAAGTGCAGTCGGCAGAGCAATGGAACATAAAAAATTAAAGATTACAAATTTCTATAATCACAGATGCTTCTCCTCACTTATTCCATAATAATAAATTAAAAAATGCTATAAATGCAAATATTTGAATTAAATAAAACATTTTAAAGACTATATAGAAATGGCATGACCATTCTTTTAATACTAATTTTCTTAAATACATTTTAAAGTTTATGAAAAGTGTAATCATCTTTCTGAAACCTTTAACCAATAATGTGCATAATGTACATTGTAAATAGTGATGCAGATACTTTGATTGTTTGTGGGTCAGTAGTCGTATAAATGGAATCCATCCTGAATGTGAGAGGCAGACATTTTAACAGGCACAGCTAGGAGCATAAAATTTTAGTGCCAAGACTCAAACGGCACATTCCTTTTTATGTATGTGGACCTAATGTTGCAGAATATGAGATGTGATTTACAATATGTGTGAACAATCAAGCCTGTACAGTCACAGGGAAGGTACTTAAAAACACATTTTGTACTTTGCGCACTTTTAACAGTACATTTGCAGTAATTTTATTATCTTATAAATTGTAACCAAGGAAGATACGAGATAATAAAGGGTTAAGTAAATGCATTTTGATCAAACCTGGTTTTCACAGCTTTAATATATGTTGAATTCTAGTTAGTTTTAATATTTTCATCCCTATACACTAACAAAATTAATGTACTTATATGTGATATTTAAGAAAAACTTGCATAATGTTTACAATATATACAGTATATTGTCCTAGATGACACAGGATTGTTGGCTGAAATAGCAGGTCTCTTACCCAGCTGGGAGGTGTGTATAATGGAAGGTTCTGAATGGATGGGCATCCCACCCTGGGTTGCTTAGAGATACCTTCCCTGTCACAAGCTCATGCTGTGTGGCAGCATTCCTCTGGTATGACTCCCGTCTGGACACCTGCAGTGCTGCATGGGAGATGTAGTTCTGGAGTGCAGCCCTGCTGGGATGCCACTAGAGGAAGCTGCTGGGGTCAGGTTCACCTGTCAGTGAGAGGTTTCGCCAGGCCCAGACATGTTTTCAGGTGGCAATTTTGTTGCAGCAGAAGTAATCTCGGTTGAAATGGAGCTGTTAAACTTTCCATAGGCAATCAGAACTGGGAAGAGGTGAACAACGCTCACTTGAAAAGAGTGAGGAATAGAAGAAAAGGAATAAGTACTGGGACTGTGATTGTGTCTGCATTTTGAGAGCCTGTGAAAAGGTTCTTTGTGCAATAAAAATATGTGTTAGAGATTAATATATTTCCAAACTGTTTGTTTGTGTATTGATGTGCAGGGATTTTCTAAAAGACTGTTCAGAATTAGTCTAGTTTTAAATAAACAACAGCTTGTTTTTATGCTGACTGTGTAGACTATCTGAAAACTTTATCAGGCTTTGATTTGAATCTCTATATTTAAGTCAAATAGTATTGTATTGCAAAATATTTGTTACTGCTCCTTCATCTTTTAGCAGTCAAACATGTTACCAGCAAAAAAAGCTGTCAGACAACTGACAGTCTACAGTTCCGCTAATATCTTGTCCATCACTGCAGCTCACTGCGAATGGATCTGAGATGTGCATCTGAGAAGCACGATCAGCCAGGAAAAAGTACTAAACCTCTTCAAGAACTGTACCTTTGTTCAGAAATTTAGTTGAACATATGGGTTTTTTCCATCTATTTACAACATACAGTATATACAGTGGTGTGAAAAACTATTTGCCCCCTTCCTGATTTCTTATTCTTTTGCATGTTTGTCACACAAAATGTTTCTGATCATCAAACACATTTAACCATTAGTCAAATATAACACAAGTAAACAGAAAATGCAGTTTTTAAATGATGGTTTTTATTATTTAGGGAGAAAAAAAATCCAAACCTACATGGCCCTGTGTGAAAAAGTAATTGCCCCCTTGTTAAAAAATAACCTAACTGTGGTGTGTCACGCCTGAGTTCAATTTCCGTAGCCACCCCCAGGCCTGATTACTGCCACACCTGTTTCAATCAAGAAATCACTTAAATAGGAGCTGCCTGACACAGAGAAGTAGACCAAAAGCACCTCAAAAGCTAGACATCATGCCAAGATCCAAAGAAATTCAGGAACAAATGAGAACAGAAGTAATTGAGATCTATCAGTCTGGTAAAGGTTATAAAGCCATTTCTAAAGCTTTGGGACTCCAGCGAACCACAGTGAGAGCCATTATCCACAAATGGCAAAAACATGGAACAGTGGTGAACCTTCCCAGGAGTGGCCGGCCGACCAAAATTACCCCAAGAGCGCAGAGACGACTCATCCGAGAGGTCACAAAAGACCCCAGGACAACGTCTAAAGAACTGCAGGCCTCACTTGCCTCAATTAAGGTCAGTGTTCACGACTCCACCATAAGAAAGAGACTGGGCAAAAACAGCCTGCATGGCAGATTTCCAAGACGCAAACCACTGTTAAGCAAAAAGAACATTAGGGCTCGTCTCAATTTTGCTAAGAAACATCTCAATGATTGCCAAGACTTTTGGGAAAATACCTTGTGGACTGATGAGACAAAAGTTGAACTTTTTGGAAGGCAAATGTCCCGTTACATCTGGCGTAAAAGGAACACAGCATTTCAGAAAAAGAACATCATACCAACAGTAAAATATGGTGGTGGTAGTGTGATGGTCTGGGGTTGTTTTGCTGCTTCAGGATCTGGAAGGCTTGCTGTGATAGATGGAACCATGAATTCTACTGTCTACCAAAAAATCCTGAAGGAGAATGTCCGGCCATCTGTTCGTCAACTCAAGCTGAAGCAATCTTGGGTGCTGCAACAGGACAATGACCCAAAACACACCAGCAAATCCACCTCTGAATGGCTGAAGAAAAACAAAATGAAGACTTTGGAGTGGCCTAGTCAAAGTCCTGACCTGAATCCAATTGAGATGCTATGGCATGACCTTAAAAAGGCGGTTCATGCTAGAAAACCCTCAAATAAAGCTGAATTACAACAATTTTGCAAAGATGAGTGGGCCAAAATTCCTCCAGAGCGCTGTAAATGACTCATTGCAAGTTATCGCAAACGCTTGATTGCAGTTATTGCTGCTAAGGGTGGCCCAACCAGTTATTAGGTTCAGGGGGCAATTACTTTTTCACACAGGGCCATGTAGGTTTGGATTTTTTTTTCTCCCTAAATAATAAAAACCATCATTTAAAAACTGCATTTTGTGTTTACTTGTGTTATATTTGACTAATGGTTAAATGTGTTTGATGATCAGAAACATTTTGTGTGACAAACATGCAAAAGAATAAGAAATCAGGAAGGGGGCAAATAGTTTTTCACACCACTGTATGTGCATCATTTTAACCCATTGATAGCTACTTTGAGTTGCACATGGACTTTCAGCAGTAAGAAGCTGGTCAAACTGTGTTTTAAAAGTGTTTTATCTGAAATGTAAGAGAGCTAGGAGAATACAAAATGCATCACAAGCTGTTGGTTTTCACCACTGATCTGTTTTATTTATCTATAAAGTATTCATTGCCTATTAATTTGTTAACATAATTAATCCAGTATTAGAATTGAAAGGGGGCAAACACACACACACACAAAACATCCCAAGTTGCTCTACAGCTAAACATAGAGAATAGATTTTACTTGTGAGTAATGTGAAATTCCATGTAGCAAACATTGTAAGAGATAGGTTGGCTTGCTTTTTGGTATTTCATATAATCAACATAGATTTGGACTGATTGCTCTTACTTTATCAGTTATACAAAGGAACTATTCAATTAAATAAATGTAATGTATTTTCAGAATTAGGAAAAAACAGAACTTATGTCTCAAGCTTAATTATAAAACTTCTTTTGGAGACTGTCTTCTGCTTTAAAAGTTATTAAATTAATTATTCCATAGAGGTCAACACTGGGTATAAGCTTTTTTTTAAATTTATATAAAGAAAAAAAAAGAGATGTAACAAGCACATTAAACTTTCTGACAGGACTAAATCAAGCTACAGTAGATACTAATAATCCAAACTAGTCAATGTATAAAGATCACAAAAGTTGTGCACATAAATGCAGGTTTTTGTGAACTATGGGGTGTTTCATACAAAAAAAGATAAAAAAAAATGTGTTAAAGACAAAAGCTAAAATCAAAGGAAAGTATTACTACATACTAAGAATAAAACAGTAAGAACTGCAGCATGGTTATTTGGTTGTGACAAGCGTACATTAAAGAAAAATCAAATAACTTGGCTTTTACACTTAGTGATATTCTCCATTGGCTAACAAAAATAGTGGCCATTTATTTATCTTTGTATCTATTAACATGACAGAGTTTCTGTAATTAAAATTTCAGCCAAAAAAGCAGTCTGTTATCATATATTTGCCATACCCAATAGCCAGCCACCATGTTGATTTTTGAGGTAAGCGATCAGTAAAAAGTAATGACTACAAAAATAGGGTAGGACAGTATTTTATATTGCTACCTCACTTCTCCAGGGTCTTTGAAATCCAGCCTAGGTATGACCTGTGAACAGTTTGCACATTCTTCCCATTTTTAGGCAGGTACACCAGTTTTCCTCCCACATCCCAAAACAGTAAAATACACTATGGCAACATGTAAAGCAGTAGATAAAACTAAAAGAAATAGTATACTTTGTACTGTATATTAAAATAGAAATAAAAATGTACATGATGGTGATGTAATATTAAAATATGTCTCTCTATTATAAAAAAAAAAAATCTTGGAAGGAAACGAGACGTGATTTTCTCGGAGAGACACTTATACGTTCCGCAAGATGAGTCCACGCATGGGGCCAGAAATAAAGGACAAAAAGTAGATGACAAAGTAGAACATCGTAAAGAATTCAAAAATGTTGGCGACGTACTCATGCAGAGCAGGTTAGAGATAATGGAAGTATGAAAATTCGAAAGTCTCAAAAAAAGGATAGGAAAGATTGCATTAGCGCAAACAAGTGGAAATTATTACTCGGTGAAATAACGGAACAGTGTAAAGATATCGAATATATTGTTCGGATTTAAACTTTAAGTTAGATGCTTGTAGATCGTCTAATTCATGTTACCAGCAAGAATTAAAAGATTACAAAAATGTTGGCGCGGTATGAAGTCCTGTGAGACAGGATACTTTTAACATGAGATTCTTTCAAGTCACGCCCTACTTACAACTATTTTCAAACAAGACCACGGTTATCTAACTTCAGTCATGTGAATGCTTTTGTGAGACACAGTTCCTGTGCTCTCAGCTCTTAGTCATGTGAATGCTTTTGGCAGACACACTTCCTGGCCTCTCAGCTCTTATAAATTTTATCAGGACAATAATTTTATACGTTCTAGATGACATGTCAACAACTAAGTGAAGAAGAAAGAGCACGGACAAACATTCAAAAAAGTTGTTTTATTTATTAGAGAGAAAGAAATGATATTCACTCACAGGCAGTGTCGTACGAGGCTGGGGGTCAGACCCGGCCGGGACACCAGGAAGGACCGGGTTGTGGCATATTTGTACTCTGGGCCACGAGGGGGCAACCGCCCTGGATTAGAAGAGGCCCACAGAAGGGGAGCAGGGAGGCTCAAGCCCGTTGGGGTCAGTATCCACCGCCAGGGGGCACCCCGAACCTCATGGAGCCCGGGACATATTTACTTCCGCCACACCCATGGACGTTGATCCTTCCAGGGACACCCAGAGTGCTTCCGGGTGCTCTCCTGACACTTCCACCACACCAGGAGGTGACGTCAGTCAGAGCACCTGGAGCTCATCCGGGTAAAGATAAAAGGGGCCGCCTCCATCCACTCAGTGAGCTGGAGTCGGGAGCATGAGCAGGACAAAGCTCCTGGAGAGAGAGAATAAGGCCCAAGGACAATGAGAGAAAGGCTCAGGAGAAAGGTGACTGGGGCTAGAGGCAGTGTGTTGTGCGGGAAAGTGTTGTGTCTTAAGGAGGACTGTGAATAAGTGTGCATTTTGTATAAAGATGTGGTCTCTGACTGGTGGTGTCCGAGCAAGTCTCACAGCAGTTATATGTTGCGTTGTCACGATGTAAGTCCAAACACGGAATTAAAATTCAATGCAATCTTGAAGAAAAGTTAATTCCCAATATTGTTTTTACTAAAGTTTTAAAGTAAAAGTGAAAATAATGCATATGTAACAATTCCCATGAAAATAACAATCTCTTAAAATTGTATATCTGGTTAACCAAACCTGGGGGTGGGTGAGTGAAGCAAGCAGGGGGCGGAGCCCCCTAGTAACATGCAAAATTTCAAAAAAATGTTCAAATGGTCACAGAAATACACGGACCACTAAATAGACCAAAAATAGAAGATGCAAAGTATGCTGTTAGTGCTCTGGTGGTAACAATGGAGAAATAAACGAAACAATTATGCTAATAGATTTTTGGAATTAATATTTTGGATTCCCATACATTCCATGGACGAATTCCCTAATTGTCTCATTTCATTTTTCCATTACTATCTTGGAGAAAGCCGAGACCTATCCTGGGATTTACCAGCACTGGCCAGAATGCCAGTCAATTGCACTGTGCACTGAAGTTAACTAAAACGATCAGTTTTTGACCTTTTTTCTTTTACTGTACAGGTGCTGGTCATAAAATTAGAATATCATGACAAAGTTGATTTATTTCAGTAATTCCATTCAAAAAGTGAAACTTGTATATTAGATTCATTCATTACACACAGACTGATGTATTTCAAATGTTTATTTCTTTTAATGTTGATGATTATAACTGACAACTAATGAAAGTCCCAAATTCAGTATCTCGGAAAATTAGAATATCAATTAAGACCAATGCAAAAAAAGGATTTTTAGAAATGTTGGCCAACTGAAAGGTATGAATATGAAAAGTATGATCATGTATAGCACTCAATATTTAGGTGGGGCTCCTTTGGCCTGGATTACTGCAGCAATGCGGCGTGGCATGGAGTCGATCAGTCTGTGGCACTGCTCAGGTGCTATGTGAGCCCATGTTGCTCTGATAGTGGCCTTCAGCTCTTCTGAATTGTTGGGTCTGGCGTTTTGCATCTTCCTCTTCACAATACCCTATAGATTTTTTATGGGGTTAAGGTCAGGCGAGTTTGCTGGCCAATCAAGAACAGGGATACCATGGTCCGTAAACCAGGTACTGGTAGCTTTGGGACTGTGTGCAGGTGCCAGGTCCTGTTGGAAAATGAAATCTGCATCTCCATAAAGTTTGTCAGCAGCAGGAAGCATGAAGTGCTCTAAAACTTCCTGGTAGACGGCTGCGTTGACCTTGGACCTCAGAAAACACAATGGACCAACACCAGCAGATGACATGGCACCCCAAACCATCACTGACTGTGGAAACTTTACACTGGACCTCACACAACGTGGATTCTGTGCCTCTCCTCTCTTCCTCCAGACTCTGGGACCTTGATTTCCAAAGGAAATGCAAAATTTACTTTCATCAGAAAGCAGCAGTCCAATCTTTTTTGAACTTTAGCCCAGGCGAGACGCTTCTGACGCTGTCTCTTGTTCAAGAGTGGCTTGACACAAGGAATGCGACAGCTGAAACCCATGTCTTGCATACGTCTGTGCGTGGTGGTTCTTGAAGAACTGACTCCAGCTGCAGTCCACTCTTTGTGAATCTCCCCCACATTTTTGAATGGGTTTTGTTTCACAATCCTCTCCAGGGTGCGGTTATCCCTATTGCTTGTACACTTTTTTCTACCACATCTTGTCCTTCCCTTCGCCTCTCTATTAATGTGCTTGGACACAGAGCTCTGTGAACAGCCAGCCTCTTAAGCAATGACCTTTTGTGTCTTGCCCTCCTTGTGCAAGGTGTCAATGGTCATCTTTTGGACAACTGTCAAGTCAGCAGTCTTCCCCATGATTGTGTAGCCTACAGAACTAGACTGAGAGACCATTTAAAGGCTTTTACAGGCGTTTTGAGTTAATTAGCTGATTAGAGTGTGGCACCAGGTGTCTTCAATATTGAACCTTTTCACAATATTCTAATTTTCCAAGATACTGAATTTGGGACTTTCATTAGTTGTCAGTTATAATCATCAACATTAAAGAAATAAACATTTGAAATACATCAGTCTGTGTGTAATGAATGAATCTAATACACAAGTTTCACTTTTTGAATGGAATTACTGAAATAAATCAACTTTGTCATGATATTCTAATTTTATGATCAGCACCTGAACTTTTCAGAAAGCCATGTTTTTTCTATTTTTTTTGTTCACGTCACCTGTTAAACATATTTGGGTTGTTTCTTTTCTATCATTCTAATGTCACTTTTTCAGCCTTCAGCCAGGTGTTTCCGGATTTTTCTCTCCACAGACTAAATTAAAACCTTAGACCTTCATTGCAAGCATGTGATACACCATCTCCTAAGCTGGAGAAGACACAAAAAGTTTTCATGCTGCGTCATCACCTTTTGTCTTCTATTATTGTTGTGACATGTTATTGAAAGAAATGCGCTACTATTTAGCATAATGCTGAGCAGAAAAATGTCTTTCTGTTCTTTTTCTTGCAAAATTGAGATCCTCCTGGCTTCTGGATATAAATCTGGGCCCACTTTTTTAATGTTTACTAATGGGCAGTGCCATATCTGATTCTGTTCTGAGTAAGATACTTCTGGTCACCTTGAAAGAGAAGCAACATGTGGATAAATTACATGTTAATAGAGTCTACCTTTTCCTGTGATGCCTTTGAATTTTTCTTGGTAGGAGTATGTCACATTTTTGCTATTTTTTCTGGATGTCTCTCCACATTGCAAGTATGAATTTACTGTACTCATTACACGTGACAATAATGACTCTTTAAATAAGCATACCAACCTGCACAAATTGCATCTTGCCAGGTGGTGTAGCAGGCCACTTTAAATCCAGATATAACCAATTAAAATGTGTTATTATCTTGTTATGCCTTTTTTTTCTTTAAACATGCTGATATTTTTATTTCATTCCTAAAATTTGCAAAATATCTGTCTGCTTTGGATTGCTTCAATGCAGGTTAAGAACACATACTTCCTTTGAAGTGCCTAGAGCAGTCTATCGAATTTCTGAATCAAAATGTTTTTCTAATGAAAATATCTTTCATTTGAAAATGATTAGATTTAATTAAAGGTACTTTAAAACGGGGGTCATATGTGTAAGTCTAAAAACCCATAATGCACATACTGCTTATCTGGATCCAGAGTAATTCTCATGTGACAGTGTGCTGCTTTGTATGGTGAGATAAAATTAATATCACTACTGTATGTGACTGTAAATTGGCAATCAGCTCAGGAAAGAAAAATGTTTAATATGTTTATTTTAAAGATAATGAAGCCAACTCAAACACATGCTGTGATTGACATAAAAATATATTTTTCTACTTTAACTGTTGTGATTAAACTTCTTTTACTAATGTCTATTTGGGACTTGATTAAGAAGTTATTGAAACAGGAGCAGAACTGTGGTACTTACCTGCTCTATGAATCAATTTTAATAGAAACAGCTTATGTTCCACACTAAAAATATGTTAGCTTGTGGGCAAAGTTCAGATCTTTCAGTTTTCAATTTTTCTTCAATGGATGAAGTGTTGAGCTTTCCCAATTTATAGTGTAAGAATGTATCTATACTGCTGCCCAAATTCAGAGAACAGATAAACACAGCTTTCTGCTAAAGCTAAATTCTGGTCCTCATCTCTAATAATAGGAGCATCAAAATCTAATACATGTAACAAAGGTTGGCAAAGCATAAAACCAGTCTCCTCTTCAGTAACTAATCGGAGCTTATGGTGGAACATCTTGCTTAATTCTACTACATGCTTACACTTTAATGTATAGAACAACCTGGCTGCGTGAATTTTTGTTGTGCCTAAACTATCAGCAGATTTATTTTGTCTAAGAGCACAGAGCTGTATGTACTTTGCTCTGTTTAATCCAAAACTCTTCGGGTGGGATCGAGAACTGTAAGCTTTGGCTTTCAGATGATTTTCCTGTTAATATTTGTGCTCCACACCTCATATATGCAAATACAGGCTTCCCTGAGTTAAGCAGTTATGAGAAGAATACTTCAATGAACAACAACCTGAAATACAGTATGATTGTTCAGACTCATGCTTATGTCAAATTTAAACCTGTACTTGAACAAAAAGATGAAATAGGTTATTTACAGATGTTAGTACTGCAATTTGTCAATTCATAAAAGAAGGATATGTTTTTGGCAGCCTTAAGAAAAATGAAGACCATACATAAAGTCAAATCATAAATTCAATTGTTTTGTGTACAGTACAACAAAATCATCCTATAACAATTGTAAAATGTCAAAGTTGTAAACTGAGATTTTACAGTTTACAGCATGCTGTTTGACTGTGGGAAGAAAACAGAAGTAATCAAGCAGAAGTAATGACATCTCTACTATTTGATTCACTTGGTTTTTTGATTCACCCGCAGCCCTGCAATTCAAGGAATAATAAGTTCTCCATCACTATAGAATACTGGGAAAAGGCTGATGTAGAAATGGAGAGTTGATGGGGTGCCATCATCATTGATTTTTATATGCTGTAACTAGATGCATAGCATTGTATTGTTTATGGGAATTGAGGTTCATTCTTTCTGCATAATGAAAACTAAGGGTGAAATGTTGAATGCTGTGAATAATATATTCTTGCTCACTTTCCTGATTTCCTTTCTTGACATTATTTGTTATTAATTGACATAAATGATCACAACAAATAATCGTTACACCTTATAAAGTGAATTAGTTCAGTGAACCCACCCAGATACTTTAAAATTATTTCTTCAACAAGAACACAGGGACAAAGATGAAAACTTGTTAAGGGTACATTTCACACAAATGTGACAGTTACTAAGTCCTCCCATTTTAAGGCTGCAACACACAAATGTCTGTACCAAGTAATATACTTCAGACATTTAGAATAACACATTCTCTCTGAATCATGCCATATGATTAATTTGTGCCACCACTGAGTCATGAAGTGTATTTTTATCAATCATAGTCATCAAATAAATACCTACACCTACAGATATTAATAAAATTTCCATTTAAGACCTTGTTGTGGTACAGTTAACAATGTAGCCTCATGGATCCAGTCTAAGATTCACATCCTGTGTCCAATTCTCCTCATATCTTTATGTATTTTTCTTGTGGTATTCCAAAGATGTGTGCATCAGGTTAATTGGTTGTTGTAAAATGGCTTTGTGGGTATGTATTCGAGAATGTGAGCCCTGCAAAGAATTGTCAAGACATCTAGTGTTGGCTCCTGAATTGTGCCTATTGCTACCAAGATACATTCCATCACAGTGGTTACTTATGAAACTTATACCAGATGAATCAACACCAGATACCCTAACATGCTAACCATTGGGTAGTTAAAAAAACCTGGTTAGCCACAGAATATCTATACAAATATTGTGAAGACTGGAAACAATTTAAAAAATGTAAAGTTATGTCTTTGAAGCCTTGAGAGTGCTTTTATTAAAATTTATATAAACAAAATCATAATAACCTCTGTTTATTTTTAGAAATTTTTGGCTTTGTTTAATTTTGTTTTGCACAATAAGGACCTCATTTCAGCCTTCAGATCACATCATCTCTCTTTGGCTGTTGCTTTGTTTGTTTGCCAAACACACAAAAACAGCTGAACCTATTTTCGTGAAATTTTGTACGTATGTGGCCATTGATCCAACTTAAAATATAGGCTGTATGTTGTTTCAAAAATTTCATCAGCATTATTCCAAAAGTGTTAATTCAGTCTTTATGAAATTATACAAGTGATTGTAGTGTGATGGAGAACTAACATAAAACATCACATATCACTCAAAAATGGCTATGTCTGCTTTCATGAAATTTAAAGATTATTGTTAACATTATTGTTCATGCAATTTAAAATATTGGATTCATGAAGTTTCAAGAATTTCACTAGGGAGCTTTAATGGGAGGGTAAGCCCTACAAAAACATACATTACTCCAAAACAGCCGAGAGTTCATGAAATTTGGCATGTATGTTACAGTATCCCCAACTTAACATGCAGATTTTATGGTGTTTCAAAAGTTTTATCATGAATAATGGTTCCATGGAGGGAACAACACAAAAATTGGAAGGTTTGCCCAGCTTACATGATTTGCTTAACCATCCAGTTTAATGCAGAATTAAACATCTATTTGTCAAAGCAAAGTAAACCTGTAAATACAAAGAAGTAACACTGATAGTTGCAACCCAGCAAGTAGTTATCACAATTATAGAATCCAATCATACACATAAAGAACAATTTAACTACTTTTGGTAGCAGAGAATTGATAGTTCTCAGAGAAGTAGTGTCGGTGACATATGGGATCCTTGCATTTTACCCAGCAGTCTCTGCACATCGGGGACATTCCTAAAGATTATAAACTATCAAATATTATCACTTTGCAAAAAAAGGTCTGATTCAAATGACTATAGACCAGTTAATTTAATGTCCATCAGGTCAGGTCAGGTCAGGTTAAGGAGCATGTACTGGATCCTGGTTGGCAACCCCCCAGGTAGACACGCGGTCCAGTCCCACCCTCCAGAAATGACCATCCATCTCCCACATCCAGGTGTTACATGGGCATTCCCTTGGCCTGGTCTAGCCACTCGGGTCCTCAACAATGAGGATCCTGCGAGCCAGATCACCCTCAAAGAATCGTGACACATGGCTGTAGCAGCGTAACCAGTGGTACCCAAGGATTCTCTGAAGAGAGACAGTACAGAAGGAGTCCAGTCTTCGTCTCAGGTCACTGGATAGCATCCATGTCTCGAGGCCATATAGCAAGACAGGAAGCACCAGGACTCTAAAGACTTGGACCTTCGTCCTTTTGCATAGATGTTGGGAGCACCACACACCCCTTTCCAGCGACCTCATGACCACCCCCCATGCTCTCCCAATCCATCTACTGTCTTCATAGAAAGAGTCTCCAGTTATAGCAACATGATGCCAGAAACTGGCAGCTGGAATACTTACCGGGTGGAGTCCTCTCAGCACTTGGTTGTCCACAAAAGTCCCTGAAGGGATATTCCTTAGACACCCTCCCAGCCACATTATACAGTGACGGCCATGTCCAGAAAGCCAACCCGCTTGACATGTTATGTACCTTTACTACAAAGTTAGTAAAATGGCATCACAATTCCAATGTTCAGTATTTAAATTATTTGTCTGGTCAGGCCTGTTTTCCTACCATTTTCCAAAAATGTGTTTTTTAGGATTTAAATTATCCCGCTCTGTCTCTCTTTCTCGTGTGTGTGCATGTACGAGCTGGTGTGGACTCGTCTTCCTGTCGAGGATTGGTTCCTCCTTTATATGCAGAGTTTTTCACCCAATTTCACCCAGGTAGCTGAGAATGTAATAATATAAAGATGCAAATGGTGATAATATCATGGCAGGACAGTGAGATGTCATTTTGAAATGATTGAACCCTTTGTCTTCTGAGCGGAAATCTGATCTCTTTCTCTGTTTTCATGTTGGCTCCTTACTTATAGTGCTTATATATACAGTATATATATATATATCCATCCATCCATCCATTTTCCAACCCGCTGAATCCGAACACAGGGTCACGGGGTCTGCTGGAGCCAATCCCAGCCAACACAGGGCACAAGGCAGGATCCAATCCCGGGCAGGATGCCAACCCACCGCAGGACACACACAAACACACCCACACACCAAGCACACACTAGGGCCAATTTAGAATCGCCAATCCACCTAACCTGCATGTCTTTGGACTGTGGGAGGAAACCGGAGCGCCCGGAGGAAACCCACGCAGACACGGGGAGGACATACAAACTCCACGCAGGGAGGACCCGGGAAGTGAACCCAGGTCCCCAGGTCTCCCAACTGCGAGGCAGCAGCGCTACCCACTGCGCCACCGTGCTGCCCGTATATATATATATATATATATATATATATATATATATATATATATATATACGATATCTACCACATACCATATTTCATTATATAAGAAGGATTTTATCATTATCAAAGCCTTTACCAACTTTATTCTTATTCATTTTTATCTTGATAATTTTGTTCTCCTTGATTAATTTCTTTATTTTTACAGTGATTATTTTGCCAACTTAAGTGATACTAATTTTATTGCCTATGCATATTTTTTTTCCTTTATGCATTCATCTACATCTTGCCAAAGAAAACCAATTTATTTTTATGAAAATGTTCAGCAATTTTGTGCATTTTCTTTTTGATCAAATTTATTTTTAAATTTAATTGTACTTGCCACTGTTAATGATTTGAAATCGTTGGCAATCACAGATTGTTCTCAGCGCAGATTGCTAAAAAGTACCACAAGTATGCTTCTGTGCTGTGGGTTTTATGAAACAGAAAGCAACTGTGTACTTCTAAACAAATCATTATGTCAGATTTGGGCTTTAGAATTGTCACTTTGAACACAAACTAGTAGCCATCTGTCTTATTTTTCTAAATCATGGGGAATATTTGAACAGTGAAATTAAGTTTATGGTCATGCCAGTACCCTCTATAAAAAGGACAAAAATCATGTGTTCTTCTTTATTTTTTTATCTCATATCTGTCTATTTCATTGGCAGATTTTACTGATGATACAATGCATGCTTTGTTTATCTATAAAATAAAAACTGGCAAAGAAAAAGAAATAAAGTAGAAGCAAGAAAAAAGTATACAATTGCCTTAGCTACAATGCACACTTTTATGAACCTTTTACATGGGGGGAAAAAAAGTTTGAGATGTTTGGTTTAAGGCCTCCATTTCATTTTCTCAAAATACTTGGAAGTTTAGGAAAAGCCTTTATTTGAAATGCATACTCATAATTAAGTTTTTGCAAGTATGCCAGAGCTCCAGTAGATTGAAGGAGCCGTGCCAAAATAAAATCTTGAAAAGCGTGGGCCAGTGAGGTGCCTACAATAGTGTAGGCTTCAGTGTTCTACATGTTTCTGATGATGAGTAAATCTCATTCTTTTTACAAGTGTTTGATTGATGAAGCACTGAGGAGGAGTACTTCCCATCTGTTGGACCCACTGGTAGTCCATGTAATAAGGGAAAGTGAATGTGTTCATTTTTCATTAAATACATTTTGATTAATGAGAGCTATAGAAAAATAATAATAATCAATGCAAAATCTGTGCATGTTAAATGTGTGTTTTGTATAATTTGTCAAAAAGGAAATGAACTGTGTAGTGTGTGGTTTATAATTCTGAATTTGTCTAATTTAGGAATATAGATATGAAAATTACATCATAAGGGCATTGCCAGCAAATTTTAAAGTTTGAAAACTAAAAGAAGAAATTATATGCTGTACTTTTACTCTTAAAATATACTTTTATAAATCAGTCCTAAGTATTTATTTTATATGTTTTGTATTGACCCACTTCTTTTTGACACCCACTGCACGCCCAACCTACCTGGAAAGGAACTGCTTTTCCCAAGGTTTCTTCCATTTTTCCCTACATGGGTTTTTTTGGGAGTTTTTCCTTGTCTTCTTAGAGAGTCAAGGCTGGGGGGCTGTCAAGAGGCAGGGCCTGTTAAAGCCCGTTGCGGCACTTCTTGTGTGATTTTGGGCTATACAAAAATAAATTGTATTGTATTGTATTGTATATAGCGCCATTAACAGCATACATCTTCTCATAGCAGTTTACATGGCAAACACAATTACGATACTGTGTCAGGTATGTAAAATGAACAATGCTTTAAAAACACAGAGGATGCACAAAACACTCACCATTATCTTTAGATGCTTTAGAAGTAGCTATACATATCAAACAAAACTACATCCTAAATCTATAAACCAACGTACAGTTTATTAAAAGTTTTTTTGGCCTCTTTCATTTTTTTTTTTTTAATATTTTTATTTTATTAATTTTCATTCCATACAAACAGATCAATTTATAACCTAACAAATTTGAAGACTAATCAAACCCCACCCCTGAGAAGGAGAGCTTAGCTAAAGGAAAATTGCTTTAGGCTTTTTAATAAGGCAACATTAAACAAAAGAAAGGGAGAAGTAAATATCTATGTAAATAAGAGATGGAGAAGGGAGTTAAATGCAATAATAGTTATTTCTCTTATTCTAAAATAATATTGATTAAATCCTGCCATGTTTTGAAAAAATGTTGTACAGATCCTCTAACTGAAAATTTGATTTTTTCCAATTTCAAATAATATAAAACATTGGTTTCCCACTGACTTATAAGAGGAGAATTAGGATTCTTCCAATTTAACAAAATAAGTCTGCGTGCCAAAAGTGTAGTGAATGCAATCACCGTTTGCTTGTCCTTCTCCAATTCAAGTCCGTCTGGAAGAACACCAAACACAGCTGTTAATGGGTTAGGAGGGATTGTGATACCAAGGCTGTCTGAGAGGCACTTAAAAATTTTTGTCCAAAATGATGTTAGTTTAATGTAGGCCCAGAACATGTGACCCAGTGAGGCAGGAGCTTGGTTACAGCGCTCGCAGGTTGGATCCTGCCCTGGAAACATTTTGGACAGTTTTAAGCGAGACAGATGGGCTCGATATATAATTTTTAGTTGAATAATTCTATGCTTTGCGCATATAGAACTCGAGTGAATTCTCTGCTTTGCTACCTTCCACTCCTTTTCTGATATATTGATTAAGAGATCTTCTTCCCAATGTCCTCTTGGATCTTTGAAAGGTAGGGACTCTAATAAGATTTTATATATTGCGGAAATAGTGTTTGTTTCCTCGAAATTGAGCAGTATTTTTTCCAGCATTGTGGAGGGTGCAAGGTGGGGGAAATCGGGCAATTTCTGTTTAACAAAATTTCTAATTTGAAGATAGTAAAAGAAATGTGTAGCTGGGAGGTTGAATTTTGAATGTAATTGTTCAAAAGATGTAAATATGTTGCCTATATAAAGATCTCTGAGCATTTTAATCCCAAAACTTTTTCAGGTATTAAAAACTGGATATACTTGCGAAGGTTGAAAGAGGTGGTTCTCTTGCAGAGGTGCCACTGATAAAAGATTTTCCATCTTAAAATGCTTCCTAATTTGGTTCCATATTCTGAGTGAGTAAAGCACAATTGGGTTATTAGTATATTTGCGATAACTTTCATTTATTGGAGAGCAGAGCAGGGAATATAAAGAAGTACTACAGGATTTTACTTCTATTGCGGACCAAGCCTGTGTATGTTCATTTATTTGTGTCCAGGTTTTTATGGCTTGTATATTTGCTGCCCAGTAATAAAACTGAAAATTAGGTAAAGCCATGCCACCTTCTGCCTGAGGTCTTTGTAGGGTCGCTCTCCGGATACGTGGGTGTTTTGAGTTCCAAATGAATGAGGTTATTATTGAATTTTTTTCACATTTAAGAATCTAACAGCCTGTAGTTTAATGAAATGCCACCATTTCTTCAGTATTTAACCTCATGGATTGATGCATTAGTGAACTGTCTCTTGTATAAGAGCCAAAAGACTTTTTTGATAAGGTTGCATTAGCTACACACTGTAATAGAGGTATATTTGTCTATTGCCCATTGCAAAATTACTGTAGCTATATCAAGTTAGTTGAACAAGGTTGATAAAGTGCAATTTGGAGATCTTGTCACTGATTTTAATAGGATAAAGCTCAAGAGATTTTGCTTCATTTTTAGCGACTGCAGTGTTTGGTCTGTCAGTTTGGTGCTCCAGAGATTAAGTTTACTGTTTAAAAGGTATAGGTTTTTAACATGTGTTTTTCTTTACTATGAGCTACTATTAATAAGACTGCCAGTCCCTGCTACTTAAAAAAAAACTGCCTAACTTGACACAACTCACAGTCATTCTTTAAGGTGAGAATGTTGTGACCTGACTGCTGCATAGTAATTCATTTATTCTTCCAGGAACACATTGTTATTTCAATTTTGATAGTTGCTTTTTATTAATTTTTATATTTTTTTTTTTTCTATTTGCCCGTTCATCAAACTGTCATCTTGTATCTATGCAAGCCAGCATTTTTAGTGTACTTAATTTCATTGGCACCACCATTTTGTATCTGCTAATGTGGCACATTTCTGTGCATAATGCTTGCACCAGGCATGAAAGGTGACAAGAGCACAATTGTGCTACAAAAATGGTAGCATGCACAATGTAGTGTTCAAACTTCAGGCTTTCAGGAATGACTTAGCACTTAGGCATGAAAGAAAAATAGCAAAAAGATTTCAGGTTTATTAGTCCTAGAAACGTGGTGAAAAGATTAAATGACTTCTTGGTATTGGCTCCTGTTGGCTGTAGTGAATCTTCTTTTGGAAATTAAGGAGATGTGAATTTCAAACCGAAACTAGAAATAACAACTTCATACAAAGATTTGTCAGAATGTTGAACAAACAACCAAGTCATGCAGAAATCTTGACAACTATTAAAAAAAATCTGGATGAGATAGTAGAATAAACTATTAGCTAAAAAAACAATTGTGGTAGACTGGTCTTCTCCTGTTTGCCAGATTTCCTATGTAGGGGGTGCTTAGGAGGCATTCCATCTCATTTTTGTAAGCTTTTGAATTATTATTTTTATATTTAAGACAGTGATGTATTTTGCCTTGAATTGTTATTGGTCACAAGTGAGATCATTTTGTATGTATTTCTGCATGGTTGTGGAAATAGAGTTTATGGTTGCCTTTCCCATTGCTGATCACATGACATGTTGTGTCATGACGCTCCCCTGTATAAGATGGCGGCACTAATTTGGGATCCTGTATCATTAAATGCTCCCAACCAACCCAGTAGCATACACCCAAGTATGGACTGATATGAAAATAAGGTTAAAAGTATTAGTGTTAGCAAGGGATTTACAGTTAGTTTGATGTTTCATACAATTTTGACTACAAATTTTGGTTGATGATTCTGATTTTGACTGCTTGATTAATAAGCTTCTGACTGTGATTTCCTTCCTGACTACACCTCTTCTGATTTTGAATTTTCACATTTGGAAAACCTTATAGAATTTAATGCAGCAGCAACAAAAGGGCATTTATTCAAAATACTATGGTTATGATAAACACAATGCAATATTCACTTCTTCACACTTTCAAAAATTAGTAAGATCCTTCTACCATTTTTGAAGCCTTTCGGCCCTGTTGTCATATTATGAATTTGGTAGTGGTTGTACCATAAAACAAAATAATATGCTGATAAACTTAACTGTGTGTGATTGTTTTATGTGTCTTTTCAATGACAATTTAACATCTTTGTTTCTAGCAGCCTAATACATTGTAAAAAAAAAAAAACGCAGTGTTTCTCCATCATTCTCTCATGCAAAGGTTTACTTCATCAGCTGTCATGCAGTGCCGCCGCTGCTGCTCAGTTGTTCTATGGTTCCTTCTGTATGGCCACATTACTGACTTTGCCTCACATTGTTTAACTGGAGTGAGAGGCAACACCATCTGCAATACTTTCACCAACTCCATAATCTGATCTAAAATGACCCTTCCCAAGATCACCCAAGGATCAATGTATTTAAACAGAGGAGCAGGTTTCATAAGTGGTGCCGTTTAGGTGCTTGACCATCTCTGTCTTTCTCACTCACTCTACCACTCACACGCACACACACACACACACACACGCGCACACACACACACACACGCAGGGCTTTTCAGTATTTCTCAGCTTGTAGGTCTGTATTGGTGGTTAATTTGTATGAGCGTAACCAAATGAAATTCAATGCAACAGATATTCTTTAATATTAAAATTATTTTCTTTGATTGAAAACTCAAATTTAAACTTGAATAGCACTCATACAAGAGCTGTCACTCCTTGATGATTCCCTCCTTCTTATACTGTGATGCCTGTATGTGTGTTGTCATTGCCAAACCTCGGTTCTCTCTCACCTTGGAGGGTTGTGTCTCATTTTCAAAAACTTTTCATAGAAATGGCTAATTTTAAATGTACAAACAACATAAAACTTCATCATTTAAATACTGATTTACTGAAAGTAAAGATGTAAGTTACCGTATACGGTCATGATGACTGAAAAAAAAAGCAAGTAGATTTTTGTAAAGTTCTACTGATGGGTGATTGCATGGATTCCTTGCTATATTTGTACTCATTATATGGACCTTTCCTTTGATGACACATTAAGGCTTTATATGATTACATTGCTGCAATCTCCACAGTGTGCACAGCTGTATCATAAATAAAAAGGTGCTCATCTTGGCCTTTAGTTTAACAACAGAAAACCAATCATTCATTCATTTCATGTACAGTTTGCGAAATTTAGTACCTTTATTAGAAAGAAGGTGTTCTGTGTCTAATAACTTTCAACATTGGCCATTAAATATAAATCATAGAATACACATCAAATGTTTAAGAGACAATAAAAGTAAGCCAGAAAATATGCATAGTTGCTAGAAAGAAAGACAAAAACTATACTGAACAGACAAATACCTAATGGCTTCACGATGATTGGAGTAATTCTTTCAATACGTGTCTTGCAAGGAAGTAATCAAGAGATGGGTCAAAAGTCAGAAAGATGATGATGGGGGTAAATTCAGTAGGTAAAAAATGTCTGAACTTCTTCACCAGAGCGTCATGTGGAAATTCACAAGAGAGATAAAAGATGAATTACCTCAGACTACAAATGCAGTGGAACCTAAATTAACTAATATTACAATCAGAGAAGATCAACTTAGAAAGGCGCAGTGGGTCACTTAAAATAAATAAATCAGCAGGGTCAGATGAGGTTTGTGCCAGTGTTGAAACAGGATTTTATATGCAAGCCTCTCACATTTTTATTTAATAAACCTCACCAATGAGTAATATGCCCTTAGGCTGCAGCATAAGGTAATACATCCCAGATTTTCAGAATGGTGAACCTGCTAACTGTATAGTATCTATGTTGGAATGTTATCATGTAGCAATGTCATAAAAGCTTTATGAACATTCACATAAGTAATATCTAAAGGTGCCCTTCATGAATGTTACTGTGAGAGATGAGAAAAGGCATTATTTTAAAGTATGTATGTAAAACGAAGAAGCACATCTTATTTTATCATTATACATTTTTTGAGCAAACTAAAACAGCAAATTGCATTCTTGCAATCAAAAAGATTAACATATGAAAATAAAGTTTAATTTGAAGAAATAACTATTTTTCAGTATAGAGTCATGGGTGTAGCAGCAAGGTAAAAGCCAAATTTTAACTTGTATCCATCTTACTGTTGCAGGAGAAACTCACATTCACAACTTCACTCCAGGCCAATTCAGAATTTCTAATAATTTAGATTGTACAAAACTTTTTCATTTAGGCAGCCAATATAAAAATATGTTAATAAACTGCGTAGTTGTTTGGCATTATTTCTTGTTAAAATTCATACATCAGTTTATCAACATATTTTTATATTGGCGGCCTAAACTAAAAGTTCTGTTTAGTTTTTAATTGCTGATTCTTGGTGTTAGTGATAAAAAGACAGCATTATTTTAAAGTTTTGTTTATGTGGATAAGGTCTTTTTTAAAACTCGACTGCCAGCTTCCAAAAAATAACATTTGCAGCCATGCATCTCAGCATTTCCACTGTATGTTAGATCCTGCTTAATGGAAAGCCTAACAGATTTTTTTTTTCTCACATTCTAATTCATCAGCTATCAGATTTTTTTAGTAGATGAAGTGCATGTTATATTTTTCATACTTTTTTTTTTTTCAGTGTGAGCTAAACACACTTCTTGATATGAATATCAGGAGTACAGGCATCACATGTAAGTGTACCGCATGTCCATAGTGAAAGATGACTTTTAATGTTACTTTTTATGAACGGATGTCTTTGTCTCAATGTGATGACTTAACAGTTACAAAAAAGAAACAATTAGGGTAAAAGCAATACACATTTTAATGGTTGTAGTATCTATATTTAAGAACAATAGACAATAGTAGAAATACTACTGGCAGTATGTTGATTAACAAAAGAAATCTAATAGTCTACCTTTTATCAAAATTATGATACATACACTACATTTATTTAATTCTGGAAGCTAAATGTACACATTGAAAGCACATCTGCTGTATATTATTATATCAAAGTCTGCTATCATCATTGTCACAGTCACTTCAGAATTTATTTTCTTTTAAAAAGTCAAAAATAGTGTGAATTTAACGTTTGACATTTCTGCTGTTCTCCATTTCTTTCAGTCATTATTCAACTTTTAGTACTTGTTTTTATGTTTTTCATTTTTTCATATCACTGAAATTTAGTATTTGTAGAGTAAGAACATTAAAAATAGATGTTTATTTTTCATTTTTTATTAAAATTGCCAAAACACGTAATCTTGCAACTGGATTTTTATCTTCAAAGTATAACCTTTATTACATTTTTCACTGTGACTTTTGCCCCATCACAGCACAAAATAATTAGAAAATACTGCAGTCTTTAGGCTTTCAGATTTAAGAGCAGCTTCTGATATTACCACTACAAGACATGACAGTTTAGTTGACTGTCAACCACAGCCTTTCTAGAATTACAATCATTTTAATATGTGAACTAATCTGAAGACAGTACTGTATTTCTTCATTTCTGATAGCTTTTAGATATCTTGTTTGTAACGGTTCAGTACTGACACCTTCTGTTCTTTATATATTGCTATTAGGAGATATTATTATTATAGTGTATTGCCTAAAGCTTGAATAAAACTAAATGATACTTCTACAATAAGGTTATTAATGAAAGTATGGTGAAAAAGAAAAAAATTAAGTCATTTGTTCATAAATTCAGTTAAACCAAAGGTTCTTTTTGTAATTTTACAAATAGCAAAAAAATATCAATAAATCTTAGGATAAGGGTCTTCAACTTTAGTTTGGCGGGATGAACATAAAATTCAGGATTTTAATTTTAGTTCTCGTATTTCCATAGACCCAGTTAAGGATTTTGCAAAGTTAGTTTATGTATTTTTAGTCTGCTGAAATCATTCACGTACTACTCTACAATTGTCATGATGCGGACATTGTTTTAAATTTTTGCAGTCTTTTCCTTCGCTTGCAAAGATAATAAAGATATCATTTTGGTGGTTTTACTCAGCAAAGAGTTTACTTTTCACATTGTTTTTTTTTTGTTTGTTTTTTTTTTTGGATTTAGGCATAGTTAAAAATGTTATTTTTGAAATATGTCTTTCCATGGCATGCTATTGTTTTCATTATGGACGCTGCCATTTCTTGTTGTTTGTGATGCAAGTTTGCCAAGCTTTTGCTAGGTAGGATGACCAGATTCTTCACTATGGCACATCATTACTGCAGTGGCATTAAGGTCAACATCAAATGCTTCCTGATTGTCCAAATTTGAAAAGAATAAACACCTACGGTCTCCTCTTGTGTCCTGCGGTGGGTTGGCACCCTGCCCGGGATTGGTTCCTGCCTTGTGCCCTGTGTTGGCTGGGATTGGCTCCAGCTCTATAATTTACATCTTGAGATTTAAATCTGTTTATTAATCTTCATTGGTATTTGAATATCTTGACACATTCTTTGATATATGCCTTTGATTTCACATTCTAAACTTGATTTTTAGAGCTTAGACTTCCTGGTTATGAACTTTCCTTTACTTCGTAAAAAAAATCAATTTTTTGTTCCTTTGATCTCCTAATGTGGTCATTATAACAGTTGTTTCAAAATAGTATCAATTATTACAACTAGAGGTAGGAACTCTTTCTGTTTCTTACTAAATACTCTTCCCAGTTTATTGAGAGCTGTTTTTAAGGTTTCCATTTTTGGATGTATAGAGTCATAAGCAGCCTACATAGTGGCCATATGGAAAGACCGGCAGATGAAGAAACCCTTAGGGAATGTGCTAAGAATCATAGCTTGTTACAACTCTTTACAATTGATTTGTAAAGAATAGTGTTTAATGTTTCTTTATCCAAAAGCTTAGGCACTTGGCAAACACCATAAACAAAATGGCTCTGATCAAAAGAATGATATCACATAAGAAACAAAAATAATAACAATCCCAAATATAAAACAAAAAGATTCAGATGTAAACAGAAATGAAGTTTACAGGTTGATAAAACATGATTCTTGACATTTTAGGCCCAGGTTTCCTTTATATGTTTAGAGGTACAGATCTCCCTTGGAAAGTCTAAATTGTCTCCTCCAGGATTTGTTATACTAGGTGTCCAGATCACCATAAAGAAAATAAAAATAATAGGTGGTTCAGCATCATTATTCACTGTCTTGTGTTTCCACATCCAAGTACATAGAATCTGAACAATAATTGCAACCCCTAATGTGTGTGGTAAAAATACATAACCTGCTTATTACGTTATATGTCATACGAATGACAAAGAACACTGCCATTCATCTCTTTTCCTGTTATTATCCTAATGTATTGAATCTTCTTGCTTATAAAGGCACATCCAATTAAATTAGATGGAATTGTTATGTTTTTCTCTTTATTTTTGAAATGTCCTGCTCCACATAATTCTAGCAGTGTATGTAAAAGGAAAAATATTTTCACGACCACTAGAAAAGAGCAATTGCTAGTGCTTAGGTTTGGTTTATTTCATTTTCAGTGCACAGATTCAAATGTTTTGATAGACATTTTTGTTGATGTAAGCATCTATCTTAATAGCAAGGCATTTTTCACTGAGTCAGAAAGTGAACATTGGCAAACAGCTTCCTCCTCTTCTGCCCTTGTTCAAAACCTTATTTGGCAGACATTCACTGCTGGAAAAAGGCATTTGCATATTTCACAAAAAAGGCTAAAACATTAAATACTGTAACAAGATATGTTTTGATTAAGCCGGCCAACGCAACATTTGCTTATTCTTGGCTGTTATCATTATTTAACTTAAATTTTAACATTCAGAAATATATAAATCATTGTGTTTATTTCTAAAATCTGTACTTTATATCTCTACTTGGGTTTTAAGTAATAAACCATTGTATTAAAACAAAAACTCATATACATTTATTTATATTTATTTTTATTTAACATCCTGTGCAATATTCTATTGTGAATTTATCACAATGATTGTTACCTTGTTTGTGCTACATGTGTTGTAATAAACAAAATGCATGAGAAGGCTAAGTCTCTTAATATATATCTCAATTAAATTTCTTGGTGCTGTGTATTGCTGAAAAAATCAAGGGCCAAGACTCAAAAAATCCAGGTGATAGCTTTACATTCAAAAAGTGTAAGGCAAACAATAAAGCAGACAGAAGAATCAGACCAGAGTAATGAGACATCCAGTTACTGTTGAGTTAGGAAGTTTCTTCATTGATCACAATGTAATAGGCTCCATGAACAGCCACCCATGTGTGTATAGTCTGTGTGTGCTGTCACTAGGAGGTAGGGGCATAATTGTTACATAGAGGCACTAACAATAGGGAAAGAACTAGGGGGCATGTGCCTAGGGCAAGTGCCTGTCAATCCAACCATTCAGTTTTCATTTAATTTACAATTACTAACAATTCTTTTAAGTGCAAACTTGTAGCAACACTGAGTAGATCTGACCACAATCAGATCCATGTTACCTCTGCAAGCCTGTTGTTAGACAGTAACTTGTTGCAACCAGGATAGCACAGACTTGGATGCTGGAGGCTATTACTCTGGATGACTGTTTCCAAAGGACGAACCAGGAAATACTGTGCAAGTCACAAAGAACAATATCTGAGGGTCTCAGTCATTGCATCACAGACTATATTAAATTATGTGTTGATTATGTTTTTGATTTCTTCAGTTCCTTCTATACCATCCAGCCATCATTCTTAAAAAAGATCAACATGTGCGTTGTTCCTGCTGCACTGAATAAGCTCACGCGCGCTAACATCACCCCTCCCCCTGATCTGACTCTCTGTTACAACCAGTGGCGTAGCGTAGTGGGGGCGGCAGGGGTGGCCCGCCCCGGGCGGCAAAATTTCACAATAAATAATAATAATATCTTGTAAAAATTTGAACCATACCTAAATAAGGGGGTGGCGGAATTTTCCTCCGCCCCGGGCAGCTGACACCCACGCTACGCTACTGGTTACAGCATCTGTACTTGCGCTGTTACAGAGAGTCAGATCAGGGGCAGGGGTGATGTTAGAGCGTGTGAGCTTATTCAGTGCAGCAGGAACAACGCACATGTTGGTCTTTTTTTTCTTTCAGTACATGTGCCTTCCCTGTTTATTTATATATCTCTGCCTGTCTGTCTCTCTATTATGCAGTGCTCTGTCTGTCCGTGTGTTATGGATCTTAAAAATACCAGTTATAAGGACAGTTGTTCATGTTAATTGCAGTCTCAATTGTTAAAAAAATATTTTAAAAGGAGCATCCCACATGAAAATATAACGATCTCATTAACTGACAGTGCATACCAATTTATAAACTTTATATCCTTTTGAGGTTAAAAAGAAAAAAAAGCAACACTTTATCCCCAGCGGGGAATCAAAATCTTAGCGCGCTACGCCATGGAAACTGTTGTGTCATCCTTGAAACTTTTGTGAAAGTGTTTATTTGATCTTTGGAACTCAGGCTTTACACATTCTATAGTTTATGCCTACATTTTGTAACATTTATTACTAAAATATGAAAAAGTTTTAACAATGTGTTTACACAGATTACTGTAGAAACGGAACACACATGAAATGTGTGTGTTCCAAATAATGATCTATTATTTCCACTCTTAAACTCCTCTTCACTCCCAGATAATCAATCAAGGCATGAGCTGGGAGAAGTTCGTGCATGTTCTAAGTCGGAGGGGGGATGAAATAGCCGGCTGCTGGCTCTTGTCTTTATCAGCACATTTAGAGGACAAAAGATGCTGGTGGAGAGGTGTGAACGGATTTAAGAAGCGATTTAAGGTGGGCCGGATCTACAAGTGTTTTTCGTAGGCTCTGGTAATTCTAGTGATAAAAGGGAACAATGGAATGATGATTCCTTTAAATTTGCAAAGAATGCAGTCATACTAGTCAAGGGTCAAGACACCCATCAGCCCATGCCACAGGGCCCCCACTTTGTTATTGAGAATGATTTATTATATCGGGTCAGTGAACACAAGGGGAAGGTATGGAAGTTGCTGCTGATTCCACGAACCTTCTGGCGACAGGTTTGTGAGTTAGCGCATGCCCACTTTCTGGGAGGCCACTTTGGTGTTGAGAAAACAATAAAGCATATCAAGCTCTGATTTTACTGGCCAGGAATTAACAAGGAGGTTCACTGTTTCTGCATCTTTGTCCAGAGTGTCAGCTGCAGTAAATTTCTAGGAGGGACCGTGCTCCTCTCGTTCCCCTTCCCTTGATTGATGTCCCGTTCAAAAGAATAGGGGTCGATATACTGGGAGCCCAAGGACATAAGTATATATTAGTCCTCATCGATTATGCGACCTGGTATCTAGAAGCTGTTCTGTTGCGCTCAGCTACTTCCAAAGCCATCGCAGTCAAACTGGTAGGGGTCTTTGCATGAGACGGGATCCCTAAAGAAATCCTTACGGACCAGGGAATGCTGTTTACCTCAGAGACGTTCAGGGAAATGGCCAAGTTACTCAAGATAAAGCACTTGAGGACCGTGGTATATCATCCTCAAACCGATGGTCTAGTGGAGAAGTTTAATCAGACTATCAAACAGATGCTTCACAAGGTGGTCAGCGGGGATGGAAGAAATTGGGATCAATTCCTCCCCCTCGTATTCTTTGCCTACAGGGAAGTCCCTCAAGCCTCAACGTGGTTCTCACCATTTGAATTATTATATGGACAACAACCCCGGGGTATATTGGACATTTTGAACGAAGGTTGGGAAGGAGAGACTTTTCCCTCAACTAATGTTTTGGAGTATATCGCGCAGTTACGCGATAGATTCAAGAAAATTCGACCTATACTAAAAAGTCACATGAAGGAGGCACAAGCAGCACAGGCCCACTATTATGACTGTGGCACGATGCTTCGGGAGTTCCAAACGGGGGATCGGATCATGGTGTTAGTTCCCACCTCCCATTCTAAACTACTTGCTCATTGGCAAGGACCATACAAAGTTAAGGAGAGGAAAGGGCTCATCAACTATTTGGTGAAACAGCCCAATCGTCAGCTAAGCAAGCAGATTTATCACGTGAATCTGCTGAAACCATGGAAGGAAAGGGACCCCGATCCCTCCTCCAGACAGCCCCGCTCATTCTTTGCTCAGACCAACACACTTAACTTCGGCTCTAACTTGAATCCCCGACAGAGGCAAGAGCTCGAAGCAGTTATCTCATCCGTCCCAGAGGTGGTAGACGAAAAACCTGGAAGGACCTCTCTGATCGCCCACGACATTGTGACCGAACCTGGAGTTATAGTCTGAGAGCGCCCCTATCGTCTTCCTGAGGCAAAGAAGGCTGAAGTTTACCTTGATATCAAGCGCATGCTGGACTTAGGAGTCATAGAGGAGAGTTATAGTCCCTGGTCCAGTCCAATAGTCTTGGTTACTAAGCCCAATGGAAGTTAGAGGTTTTTCAATAACTTCCGTCAACTTAATCAGGTCTCCCAATTTGATGCTTATCCTATGCCTCGAGTGGACGACCTCTTTGAGAGGCTTGGACAGACGGAATATTTGACCACACTTGACATGTCCTTAACGGACTCCGCAAAGGTTAAGACTGCGTTTAGCACCCCTAGTGGACACTGGCAGTTTTGTGTCCTTCCATTCGGGTTACATGGGGCTCCTGCGACTTTCCAGTGTCTGGTGGACAAAATGCTCCGACCCTATAACATGTATAGTGCTGCCTACCTAAATGATGTTGCTATCTATTCCAGCACCTGGAAGGAACACGTACAGCATGTCCGAACAGTATTATGGACTCAAGGTGAGGCCGGTCTTCGGATCAATCCAAAAAAATGTTTTTTTGGGTTGAACGAAGCCGAATATTTGGGCTACCTGGTGGGCCGTGGTACTGTGAAGCCACAGTGGTCTAAAGTAGATGCCATTCTGAAATGGCCCCATCCGTGAACCAAACAGCATGTCCAAGCATTTCTCGGTTTAGCCGGGTACTACCGCCGGTTTGTACCACGGTTTTTGGAGAGAGCTGCGCCCTTGAGTGATTTAACAAAGAAGAGGGCTCCCAACATTGTCGAATGGACCGATACGACAGAAGCTGCATTCAGTGACTTTAAAAGGGCCCTGACGTCAGCACCTGACTTTTTGCTTCCTTTTATCCTCCAGATGTATACTTTGGACACAGGCCTAGGAGCAGTGCTGAGCCAAAGCATCAATGGTGCTGAACACCCCGTCATGCTCCTGAGCCGGAAACTGCTGCTTCGGGAGACCAGGTATGCGGCGGTGGAGAGAGGCTCTTGCAATCAAGTGGGCAATTACACAGTTGAGGTACTACCTCCTGGGTCGGGAGTTTACACTTGTCACGGACCATGCACCTTTACAGTGGATGGCCCTACACAAGGAGTCTAACCCTCGAGTCACTAGGTCGTTCCTTGATCTGCAACCTTGTAAATTCTAACTCGTTCATCGGAAGGGCTCTCTCCATACTAACGCCGATGCTCTCTCTTGCGTTTACGACCTCTCGGTGCAGGTCACCCGACCCGATGGGTCTGGGCTGATGGGGGGGGGGGGGGGGGGGGGGGGGGGGGGGGGGGGGGGGGCCCTGTCACACACGCGTGTTTAACACTAGAATTACCAGAGTCTACGAAAAAACTCGTAGATCCGGCCCACCTTAAAACCGTTCTCACCTCTCTTTTGTCTCCTAAATGTGCCGATTAAGAGGAGCAGCGAGCAGCCGGCTATTCCATCCCCCACCGTCGCAGAACGTTCACTAAGTTTTCCCAGCTCATGGCTTGTTTGATTATCTGGGAGTGACTGAACTGCTGGAGTTTTAGAATAGAAATAATAGATCGCTATTTGGAATACATGCATTTCATGCGTGTTCCGTTTCTACAGTAATCTGTGTAAACACATTGCTAAAACAGAAACTTTTTCATATTTTAGTAATAAATGTTACAAAATGTAGAATGTGTAAAGCCCGAGTTCATAAGATCAAATAAACACTTCCACAAAAGCTTCACACACCATATAACAGCTTCTGTGGCGTAGCGTGCTAAGATTTGCTTCTCAGACCGAGTAGCTTTTCTCTGCCTCACAAACATGAGTTCAATTCCCCGCTGGGGATTAAGTGTTACTTCTTTTTTTTCTTTTTAACCTCAAACGGACATAAAATTTGTAAATTGGTATGCACTGTCAGTTAATGAGATCGTTATATTTTCATGTGGGATGCTCCTTTTAAAATATTTTTTTAACAATTGAGACTGCAATTAACATGAACAACTGTCCTTATAACTTATTTTTTTCAAGATCCATAACACACAGACAGACAGAGCACTGCGTAATACAGAGACAAACAGGCAGAGATATAAAAACAAACAGGGAAGGCACATGTACTGAAAGAAAAAAAAATCAACATGTGCGTTGTTTCTGTAGCACTGAATAAGCTCACCCGCTCTAACATCACCCCTCCCCCGATCTGGCTCTCTAAGTAACAGCGCAAGTACAGACGCAAACCAAGTGTAATCAAGAGTCCTGGTTCGATCCCCACTCACTCCTATATTTGCCGTTTTCAGTAGTAAGCTGCTCTTTTTGTTAATATTATACAGTACACACATGCACTTGATTTATGTCTGTACTTGCGCTGTTACTTACAGAGTCAGATCGGGGGAGGGGTGATGTTAGAGCGGGTGAGCTTATTCAGTGCTGCAGAAACAACGCACATGTTGATTTTTTTTTTCTTTCAGTACATGTGCCTTCCCTGTTTATTTGTATATCTCTGCCTGTCTGTCTCTGTATTACGCAGTGCTCTGTCTGTCTGTGTGTTATGGATCTTGAAAAAAATAAGTTATAAGGACGGTTTGCTGACTTGGAGCACCACTGCCTTACTGTGCCACAGAGACGCGAGTTCGATTCCCAGCTTTGAAGAAAGTGTTTTTTTTTCCTCAAACGGACATTGAATTTATAAATTGGTATGCACTGTAAATCGTTAAGTTTAAAATGTCAATCGCGGTTATTTCTGTTGATTAATTCATGCTTTTTTACTTAGAGTCAGAACAGGAGCTTTTTCAGCTTATTCAGCTTCTGATCTGACTCAAACAGCGCCAGTATAACTTCACACCCAACCTGACGCTGTTCGTTTTCAAATAATATTGCATTACTTCGACGATGTTTTCTGATTGGTACTATTCGCGTCATAAAATGATTTCTTCAAAACGTCACATATATTTGTCTCTTTCTTTTTTAATATGTGCGTTGTAGCACTCAGCAACTGGCCACCTGCATGTTCTTGCGCACACTAAACAAGACAGCGCTATATGCAATCATCAGATTCAAATGTTAAGTTATATAGCACAGAATGGAAATCAGCAGTTCTTAGCATTCCACCACGCAAGCTGTCATATCAACCGCCTACTGTAACTTGCTTTCTTTTTTCTTCGGTTATAGTCTTGAATAAAAGTGCACTTGTTTTGTTATACTTTTACATCAACATATGTTCCTGTGTTTGAGCTGCATGGGCATGCTCAAAAAATACACGTATAATGCCACGAAAAGTGCATGCAGACACTTCAGTTCGCAAGCATTGGTACGACAATGCAGTCACAAGTACACTGCAGAGCTTTAGCGCATCTTTATGTGAAAATAGCATCAGATGGGGAGTGTCTGATGATTGCATATAGCGCTGAAGTTACTGCTCTTTACTATGCTTTCCTCTGCATGTCCTGGAGTACAAAAGAAACAGCATACAGCAACACGTGGGGACTGGCAATACTGGGGGAAAAAAACACGTGGTTGTATGTATCGTGATACACTGCAGAACTATAGCGCGTCTTTATGTAAAAACCGCAGTGTCAGGTGGGGGGCGGTAGGGATGGATCCTGAACGCGACTGAGACAATGAAAAGTGAATTTTAAAAAAATAAAGCTAACCTTTACAAATATCATAAATTACACCAGCTGTTACAGACTGAAATCAAATGTATCTTTTTATTCTAAAATAGTGAAAATAAGAACACTTCTCAAATGGGAGTTGTGCAGGATCAAACTTATGACCTTCTGATTCCCAGTCAGCGACTGATTCTGTTACGCCACGGAAGCAGTGATAGTTAAATCATATCAATGTCTCACACTAAGGCGGGTTTTTTTGGCGGTGGCTTTTTTTTGTGTCTTTTGTGAAAGTGTTTCTTTGATATTTGGACTTCAGGCTTCATACATTATATAGTTTATGCCTACATTTTGTCAATTGCTACTAGAATATATAACACGTTTCTGTTTTAACAATTTGTTTACACAGATTACTGTAGAAATGCAACACATATGAAATGCGTGTGTTCCAAATAACAATCTTATTATTTCTACTCTAAAACTCCACTTCACTCCCAGATAATCAATCAAGGCAAGAGCTTGGAAAAGCCTGTTTACTTTCTAAGTCGTTGAGGGGATGGAATAGCCAGC
Source organism: Erpetoichthys calabaricus (assembly GCF_900747795.2). Lineage (NCBI taxonomy): Eukaryota > Metazoa > Chordata > Cladistia > Polypteriformes > Polypteridae > Erpetoichthys > Erpetoichthys calabaricus. Next base: position 74,574,077 of record NC_041398.2, on the reverse strand, counting down.
TGCTGGCAGCTTGTCTTTATCAGTACATTTAGATGACAAAAGACGCTGGCGGAGAGGTGAGAAAGGTTTTAAGAAGCGATTTAAGGTGGGCCGGATATACGAGTTTTTTCGTAGGCTCTGGTAATTCTAGTGTTAAGAGACAACTAAAGGGCTTGAATAGATATAATTTCACGCCGGGCCAGGAGGTGGCGAAGTTTACTAATTCTCTCTCTCAATCCCTTGCAGACCATTCTCGGGAAATCCCGCCTGTTTCTGGGGCAGCCAACGACGTCAATTCCAGTTCCGGACCTGATGACATCACTTCCTTTACTGGCCTTTAAAGGTGCCATCTTGCTTCCAGTATATCAGTTCTGTTTTGGACTCAGTTGTGTGAACATGTCTGTTCGTGCTAATCATTTTTGCAGCCAGGAAATAGTATACGGGTGGCTGCCCCAAACCTTCATAATGTCTTTTTGTCGTTCTTGTAACATCACCTCCTTGGAGGCCATTTAGGCTCTGAAAAGACTGTAGAGCGTTTCAAGCTCTGATTTTACTGGCCGGGAATCAACGAGGAGGATCGCTGTTTTTGCATATCTTCCCCGTAGTGCCAACTGCGACAAATTCCCAAGAGGGACCGTGCTCCTCTTGTTCCCCTTCCCTTAATTGACATACCCTTCGAGAGAATCAGGGTCGATATGGTAGGACCCTTAGAGCACTCCACACGAGGACACAAGTATATATTAGTCCTCGTGGATTATGCGACCTGATATCCAGAGGCTGTTCCTTTGCGCTCAGCTACATCTAAAGCAATTGCACGGGAACCAGTAGGGGTCTTTGCATGTGCGGCATCCCTAAAGAAGTCCATACAGAACAAGGGACGCTGTTCACCTCGGAAACATTTAAGGAAACGACCAAGTTACTTAAAATAAAGCATTTAAAGGCCGCGGTGTACCATCCTCAAAACGACAGTTTAGTGGAGAGGTTTAATCAGACGCTCAAACAGATGCTCCGCAAGGTGGTCAACGGGGACAGGAGGAATCGGGACCAACTCCTCACCCTCGTTCTCTTTGGCTATCGGGAAGTCCCACAAGCCTCCACGGGGTTCTCACCATTTGAATTGTTGTATGGACGACAACCCCGGGGTATATTAGACATTTTAAAGGAAGGCTGGGAAGGAGAGGCTCTTCCCACGACAAATGTACTAGAATATATCACATAATTATGTGATAGATTTGGAAAGATCAGACCCATTCTAAAAATTCACATGGAGGAAGCGCAAGCAGTACAGGCCCACTATTATGACCGTGGCATGACTCTCCAAGAGTTCCATGCTCTCATTCTAAATTGCTCGCCCATTGACAAGGCCCTTATGAAATTAAGGAGAGGAAAGGATTGTTCGATTATTTGGTGAGACAACCTAATCGTCAACCAAGTGAGTGGGTCTATCATGTGAACTTGCTGAAACCGTAGAAGGAAAGGGACCCGATCCCTCCTCCGGTCAGCCCTGCTCATTCTTAATTTCGGTCTGTCTGAGCAAACCAGACAGAGACAGGAGCTGGAAACAGCTATCCGGTCCGTCCTGGAGGTGGTGAGTGTAAAACTCGGACAGAACTCTATGGTTGTGCATGACATAGTGAGTGAACCGGGGGTTGTAGTCCCAGAGCGACCCTATAGACTCCCGGAGGTAAAGAAAGCTGACGTGGAACTGGAAATCAAGCAAATGCTGGAACTAGGAGTGATCAGGGAGAGCTTTAGTCCCTGGTCCAGTCCCATTGTCTTAGTTAGCAAGCCAGATGGCAGTTGAAGGTTTTGTAATGACTTCCATCAGCTTAACCAGGTTTCCCAATTTGATGCCTATCCCATGCCGCTTGTGGGCAACCTCCTTGAGAGGCTGGGCCAGGCAAAGTTCCTGATCACACCTGACATGACCTAGGGGTACTGGCAGATTCTTTTAACGGATTCCGCGAAGGTCAAGTCCGCATTTAGCACCCCTAGCGGACACTGGCAGTATCATGTTCTTCCATTTGGGTTACATGGGGCTCGTGCGATTTTCCAGTGGTGGACAAAGTGCTCCGTCCCCAAAATGTGTATAGTGCTGCCTACCTGGATGACGTCGTCATCTATTCCAGCCCATGGAAGGAACACGTACAGCAGGTCAAAGCGGTATTGTGGACACTAGGAGAAGCCGGGCTGCGAATCAATCCAAAGAAATGTGTCTTTGGAGTGAGGGAAGCTAGATATTTGGGCTACCTGGTGGGTCGGGGTACTGTAAGACCACAGTGGTCCAAAATAGATGCCATTTTGAAATGGCCCCATCCGCAAACCAAGCAGTAGGTCCAAGCCTTTCTCGGGTTAGCCGGGTACTACTGCCGGTTCGTACCTCGGTTTTCCGAGTGGCGTCTTTGTCTGATTTGACGAAGAAAAGGGCTCACAACAATGTGGTATGGTCCGAGAAAATGGAAGCTGCATTCTGTGACTTAAAGCAGGCCCTTACTTCTGCACCAGTATTAATATCCCCCGACTTCTCTCTTCCATTTTTTTTCCAGACTGACGCTTCAGACACAGGCATGGGGGCCGTGTTGAGCCAGAAACTGCTGGACTGAGAGACGAGGTATGCAGCGGTGAAGAGGGAAGCCTTGTCGATCAAATGGACGATTACACAGTTGAGGTACTACCTCTTGGGCCGGGAGTTCACTCTGGTGACAGATCATGCTCCTTTACAGTGGATGGCCCTTCACAAGGAGTCGAACCCGAAGGTCACAAAGTGGTTTCTTGACCTTCATGCCAATGCTGATGCCCTCTCTCAGGCACACGACCCGATAGGTGTGGGCTGAGGGGGGAGGGGGGGCCTTGTCACACACGTGCGAGTGCAGCTGAAGGGCCTATATAATTGTAACAACTTATCTGACCAGGGGGCAGAGGGGTGCACTGACTCTCTTTCTCAGTTCCCTGCAGACCATTCCAGGGAAATTCTGCCAGGTGCTGAAGCCCAGAAGAAGACACTTCCGGTCCCGGTCCCGAGGGCGACATCACTTCTGGCCCCGAGGGCGACATCACTTCCGGTCAACTCTCCATAAAAGCTGCTCCCCTTCCTCTGGTGATCAGTTCTGTCTTGGACTCAGTAGTGTAAACTACCCTTTGCTAATTTTTGACACAACTACCTTTTATAGCCTGGATTATAATATACAGGTGGCTGCCCCAAACCTTCTTGCTATGTCTAGAGTCTCTTATTGTGACAATAAATATATATATATATATAGTGATAAGCGGACACCATGTTAAAGTCCACCACACGTTTATTTACACTATTTACACAGTCCTTATATGCACAACCCAGTGCCGCAGTACCAATCACCCCAATAGTCCAGACCACTGTCCACAATGCCTTCAGGCCGCCTCCTTCTCTCTGCTCTCAGACCTTGTCCTCTTCCACCCGACTCCATCCTCATCTGCAGGGAGGCAGCCCCTTTTATAGTTAACTGGATGGGCTCCAGGTGATTCCCGACACTCCTTAGACACTCCCTTGTGTGGCGGAAGTGCTGACTATGCTCCCGGAAGCCCTCCGGGTGTTCCCAGTCTTCTTCCCCCCAGCACTTCCTGGTGTGGCGGAAGTGTTGGGGTTCCGGGTCCTTCAGGCATGGGGGCGCCCCCTGGCGGAGACCACGGGCCCCTACAGGGTTGGGCTTCCAAGCCCTGCACCCGTGGCCCCCAAAGGAACCAGGGCGGTCGCCCCCTCATGGTCTGGAGGAGGCATGAGCCCTCCTCCTGTCCTCCTGGGCATCCCGGCTGGGTGCCACTCCCAGCCGCGTGCCACAGTACCCCACCGCAAGCTGAGACCCCAGGGACCAGCGGCCCATCCCGCGAGGGCAGGTCTTCCTCGGCGGGAAGCCGACATACTCCGTTCCGGGGCACGGTCCTGTAAAAAAGAAACCAGAACAAGGGGCGGAGATGTTGCCCTGATGCCGCCACTCAGCGTCTCTCTGTCGTCTATAGGGGCAACGCTCCCCCCTTTGACCGGTGCTTGCCAGCTCGGCCCCCCTTTCGTGACCTCCATGCCCCTCGTAGTGGGACATCGGATGGGACCGCATGCATGCCCGTCCCCTCAGCCCGCTGTGGGTTTTCCCTCTGCACCCGCAGAGGGCGGCCCTTCTCCGGACATGAGCATCCTGCCTCACATCTGCCCTTATCGGAGGAACCGGCATTCTTCCCCCGGCTCCCCCTTTTCCTCTGGGACGCGGTGACGGAATGAGTCTCCTTATAGGAAAGAAAGAGACCCCTTCGCGCCGGCGTCCCTGTAAAACTGCTTGAGGCTGCGGCCGGCTTAGGGTGGAGGGCGCTAGGACCCAGGGCACTTATCAGCCCCCTCACTGTATCTCCCCTTGCCCTGCACGCAGCACCCACTGCCGCATCCACTGTAGGAGATCCCCCTACTTGACTTCGTTCACGGGGTTCACGGGTCTTTTCGGTGGGCTCTCCTTTATGCTTTACGGAGTCAGCTGTACTCACCGTCTCCGCGATACCTCTCCGTCCGAAGACTCTTGGTGTCGCGCCGTTCTGACATCACCGATGTGACCGCCATCCCCTTCAGCTTCTGCAACTCTGCACAGATGGTACCCAGCACCTGCAATATAGGCGACTCTACGGGCAGAAGGCACTCCTCCGGCTCACACAGAGCCACTGGCAAGGACAGGAAGACGGTGAGCCTACCTGTTTGTCAGCCCCGTGCTTTGACTGCTTCTTGTGGGCCTTTTCCTCCGGCCCAATTGGGTCTTTCCCAGGCACTTGATGGACATTCCTTCATCCCGCCTCTCTCCGGTCATTGGCGGGTCCGCAAGACACACCATCCACTCGCGTGCCTGTCATGGGGTGGGACTTCCGGTCCGCAGCCATTTTGGCTTCGTTACCTTCGGTGGGGCGGCATTCCGGCTCTTGGAGTTGCAGCGTCTCCTTTATAGCAGCTCTCCCTGCTGCTGCTGCGTTACCGAAGCGCTGCAGAGGGACATGCGCCTGCCACCGACAAGGATCCAGGCAGCCCCTGCCTGCAAAACACAAAACATCCGTGGCCCTATAGGGCTGGTTGCCGGCAAGCAGGGAACTTACCTCCCGGGTCCTGTCTGTCCGAGTATATGTCCTCGGCGTGACCTCCTTAGGCGCCATGCCGTCCCAGGCACCTCCGACGGTGCACTCGTAGGAGCCCGCTGCACTCCTGCACCGCCCTTTGTTGTCCCGGGCCAGGGGAACTCGGCCCTTCTGCGGACCTGTAGCGGCCCCAGTGGTAATTTGCTCTCGTGGGATTGTGTGTGTGCCACTCCCGTGGCGTGTGTGTGGGTACCGCTGCTGCGCCGGGCCACTCACAGACTGATTTTTAAACACAGGCTCCTGCCTTGAACCAGGCAGAGCATCCTGCCGACTACGCCACTGTGATAAGCAGCTCGGACACAGACAGACGGACACCATGTTAAAGTCCACCACACATTTATTTACACTATTTACACGGTCCTTATATGCACAACCAAGTGCCACAATAAATAAATAAATATATATATATATATATATATATAAAATTCAATGTCTTGTCTGTATGTCTGTCCACTTTTCACGAGAGAACTACTTAACGGATTTAGATCAGGCTTTTTTCTATAATTTGCTTGAACATTACGGTTGATTTTAAGACTTCTCTCATCATACTAAGTATCATAGTTTGGTTGCAGCACCGATTTATTTCCGCGAATCCGAGAGACAGGCTGTGGGCTGAGGGGAAGCGGAGGCGGGATGTCAGGAGTAGGGAGCCAGGCGGGGCCATCCTCACACATGTGCCAGTCTCTGTTCGAGTTGCTCTATCTCTCGCCACGTGTTGGAGTGAACCTTGCCTCCGATTAGCTACCTGATTGTTATTATACCTGTTTGTTCAACAGACATTATCATCTAGAGATTGTTAAAGGGCAATGTTTGACGTTTTTGAGAGAGAGATCACAGCAACGTGTGTTATAGAAGGTACCTGCTCAATGGCAGAGATATCACTGCCACATGCTCTTCTCTTTACACAGGGGATGCTCTCCTTTCAGAGCTGAACACGATTAGATACATTGGCAATGTTCTTTTTTTTTCTAGGGTAACTGTACCTTTAATGTGGGTAGTGACATCCTTCACATATTCTATAACTCTGTGATGGCCAGTGTGATTTTTCTATGCTATATGATGCTGTACAATCACTTCAATAGAGACTTATCTAATCTACAAATGAATCATAAAGGCAGGCTTGGTTAAGTGACACACTCTCGACATGCTTAAGTTGGGAGAAAGGAAAGAGAGTGAAGACAGAACTGATGGCCATTATTAACAATGATGCATATATTCTCTCTTCTCTGATTTATTCACCAGAAATGTATCAAGAAATGCTATTGGGGCTTTATAACCAACAACAATGTGCCTTTATACTACTCTTACCTTTATCTTTTTTTTTATCATATTGTAATTTTTGTGTTTGTTTGAAGGAGTGGTTGTTGTTTATGATACTATTTCTTTAATCTCTGCAAAACACTAGTTTTCCTTTGGGACAATTAAAGTCTATCTATCTATCTATCTATCTATCTATCTATCTATCTATCTATCTATCTATCTATCTATCTATCTATCTATCTATCTATCTATCTATCTATCTATCTATCTATCTATCTATCTATCTATCCGAACCCTCACAAGGTATTTTACAGAACAAGCAAGGAACATATGATATTCAGTACAATAAAAGCAACACAACAAATAAAACAAATGCAACACTGACAGATATAAGTAGGAGCTTGGATGTTAACGTGGCAAATTTTAAACAGCATTTTTTATGCTGCACAGGTATCCATCGCTCTCATTTTTTTAAAAAATATTAGTTTAGCTTAGTTTTATAAAGCTCTCTTCAAAGAGTGCAGGCTTGGAGCTCATTAAGGCTCATGTAATCCTATGCATAGTGCTTGTCATGGATCATAGTCATGCTGATCACTGTCAAAAAGTGATTACACTTTGTCAGTTGTCTAGTATACCTGTAACAGAAATGAATACACATAATAAAACTACTCTGAACTGTTATTAAAATAGAATGCAATGTTTGCAGTAGTCTTGTAACTGCATAATAACAGCAGCAGAAGCCAATCAATGACCATCGCTGAGGTGTTCACAGATCATCAAAAGATCAATCAGCATAACATATTTTGCTGTTGGTAATGAGCACAAAACATGTGGTAGGCTTAGTATGGTTCCCACTGGTACTTAGAATTAGTACAACAGCTGCATATTACAGAGATGTGGTGGCTGTATTGTTTAGGTAAGGGAGATGATGGAAAATATTTAGTAGTAAGGTACCAGAAGAGTGAATGTTAGTAGAAAGAGAAAGCATGGCAGTGCCCTCATCTTAACATTAGGGAACCTGTAAAACATATATATGTGTTATGTGCTTTGCTTTATTTTCTCTAAATAATCCAACCCACCAGGTGTCTTGTAGAAAAAGATGTTCATTTCATGTAAACACTTGTCTCTGAGTCTGTATCAGGTTTTAGGTTTCAGGGGCCAGCAAGGCCATTTCTCCCTTTGGAAGTTTTCACATTTTATTGTTATACTACATTGAATCTCAATTGATTTAATTTGGCTTCTTTCACACTGCCCAAAAGAAAAATGCTCTTTTAATGTCAAAGGGAAAGCAAATATCTATGAATTGTCTAAATTAGTTATAAATATAAAACACAAAATAACTGATTTAATAGATGCACTTTTGGCAGCCAATGACAATGTTGACCCTGAGGTGGTGAGTGAACAACCTTTGTCAAGTCTAGCCACAGATTCTTATTTGAATTGATATCTGGGCACTGACTCTTCCACTTCTGACATTAACATTGTTGTCTCTAAGCCATTCCTGTGTAGCTTAGTTTTATGCTTTGGGATGCTGTCTTACTGGATAACAAATCTGCTAAGGAGCAGGTTTCTTGCACACTTCTTCAGGTTTTCCTCTGGAATTTGCTGCATTAATTTTGCCATCTACAGAGAAGCATTTTCACAGCATGATACCAAACATATCATTTAGTCTGATAGCTAAAAAAATCAGTTATGTCTCATCAGACCATTTAATCTTCTTTAGCTTACTTCAGTCTCCAAAGTGCCTTCTGACAAATTCTAACCAAAAAGTCAAGTGTGTTCTCATTAACAGCAGTTTTCCCTTTGTCATTCTCTTGTAAGACTTCACCTGGTGAAGCACCCAAACAGCAGTTGTTTATCTGCACAGGCTATTTGGGCTTTTACGTATGTGAAGCACCGTGCGGGAAGCATATCGCGCAAAAAAGCAGCCACAAGTAAGCCCAGCAAGGATGGGAGCAATGTGAAGGTAGTCTTTCAGTGTTTTTTGAGGAGCGTCTGTATCCTCTAGGGGTGCGAACAGCCCCCTGCTCACAATATATTTGAGGAGTTTTACTTAATACGTAATACATGCTCTGATTGGGTAGCTTCTCAGCAATCTGCCAATAGCGTCCCTTGTATGAAATCAACTGGGCAAACCAACTGAGGAAGCATGTACCAGAAATTAAAAGACCCATTGTCCACTGAAACCCATGATCCAGCAAAAAAATCCGCAATATATATTTAAATATGTTTACATATAAAATCCGCGATAGAGTGAAGACACGAAAGTCGAAGTGCGATATAGCAAGGGATTATTGTATACTCAATTTATAGCTAATTTAATGTCCTGTCATGAGAGTAACTGATTATTTATTTGCCTAATTTGCAGTTGTGCTTAGTAAAGCAAGCAGATGTGTGTATTATCCCCCGCAACATTTTTCTTACAACCATAATACAACGTAAACCACTGTGCAAGGAACTAAATGTAATAGGTGTTATACAACAGTCCATCAATAGTGACTTGGATCTTATATTCAAATGTAGAACAGGAAAGGAATATATTCTATGTAATCTTTGCAAATTAGATGTGCCAGTAAGTGCACAAGAAACATGTGATCTCTGTCCATTCTGGTCACCACATAATTCACAAGGATCTGGGGAAAAATTATGTACCGGTTGCTAAGCCAGGAGCCAATGCAAGGCAGCCATAAAATAAATTGAAGAAGTACTGATTAGGCTATTCATAAAACATGAACCGATGCTGTATTCATATATGAACTATTTTGTAATAAATGTCACACTATATCAGATTCATATTATTTTATTCACTGTTTGGTTATTCCAGTATTACTATTTGAACTATCTTTACACAAAGACAAATATGTTATATTAAATTCTCATATTTCAAGTCCACCTTTCCACTATTGCTGCAGATGGGCATTCTGAACAGGAATCACATATTTATGGAATAAAGTACTTTTCTTATTTGACAATTTTTTTTTTAATTCATTTTATTGAGCTGAATATTCTTACATTCACTTAAAGTAGAGAAGAGCTTGCAGCTTTACAGATGTATACTTAAGAATCATTTTTGTATAAGACAATGTAATCACATACATCTTTCGTTTCTTCAGATACACTATACTGCTGTAACAGTCTTCTTTGTAGCTGACCGTCTTCCTTGCTGGCAATTTCTTTTTCTGTTATTTTGAAAGGGAGACACGGTCAAATTAAGTACTAATGCTGGAAAAAGTTTAATATTTTTTAAAAGACTGCAGGCAAAAATGTAAGATTATTGAAACATTTCCTGCTCTTGTTCCAAAATGGTTATCAGTTGGTATTTATGTGCTTCAAGGCCATTCTGCTTAGCTTGACAGCATGTTAGATTGTATGTCTGCACACCTGTAATTAAAACTTCATTTGCTCTTTTTATAATAGCCTGACTTAAGGATCTGAAACAAAAGAAGCCTTCTATTTATAAATGACTATACAAAAAGTTTTGATCGTACACTAAAATATGATAGCGCCCATAATGCCAGTCCCTTCTGTTAAAGAGTCATTTTTAAAACTAGTGCCCCTAAATATAACCCAAAATAACCTGAATGTAAAGCAGACCTTTTAAAATCTTTAAATAATTTGCTTTGATCGCAGTCTCTTTACTAGAAGTGAATCTGACTGTAAAATAAAGAAAGCAGAAGTGTCATATATTTAACTATATACAGTATGTCGTCTATTGTTTTGTCTTATGTAAAGAATTTCTATCCATCCATTTTCTTAACCTGTTTATTCTGTTAGAGCTCTTGGGGAGCTAGAACCTATGCTGGCTGTGATGTGTCAAAAGTATGAACAATTCCAAGGCGGGATGCCATTCCATCACAGGGCATACTTGCACTGACATTAAATTACAATCATACTAGAACAGTTTAAGATTTAGACTTTTATGTTTTATGTGCGTCTCTCATTAAATTGTGGAAAGAATTCATTCTGATATCATGCTAAAACAGTTTAATTTTAGATTCATGTTTTTGGTTTTACATGTAATGTGTTCAGACAACTTAATTTTGTTTCAGAATTCAGGGTTCATTCTTGTTTTGTATATATCAGGTTTGTTTAGCCAAGAAACTTCACCTAACCAAATAGCAATCTTATTTTGGTTCGGATACATCACACAATTAGGTTATTTTGCATGTTTTTAAACTCTATGCAAAGACAGAAGTGGCTCACTTTAGAATTCACATATAAGTCAAATGTAGTCTAACATGTACCTGAGAGAAAATTGTGAATTTACATGAGACATTTTACTCAATCTGCAAACTTCTTTATATTATCAGATGGGCCAGGCTCCTGCTATTGAATACAACAAATTTTAAATTAGAAAATTTTGTGAATTGATGTAGTTGTAAAAAGAGAGCTATCCTAATTTAAGCGCAGACTCACTTAGAAAATTATGTTTTTATGACATGATGAATCGACATAATTCATAAAGTGCTGTTTCATCTAGTTATGGCGGATTTAATATCATACTTCAGAATAAAACCAGGGGTATTTCAAATATAGAACAGCTTGTGACTTTATTTCACTGGGTGAATGTGAATGACACAATTGACAAAGATTTTATTGTTCTCTTTGACTTAGCTAAAACTGACACTGCAACCATTTTCACAGTGCTGAATGAATGACATTTTAATAGATGATGGTGCTGTTAATATGTCTGGACATTTGAGAGGTGTCAGTGCAAACTTCAAATAGCTTAATCCTGCAGCCATTTATATGCATTGCTTGTCACACTGCTTAAATTTGTGACTGCAGGATACAGAAAAAAATGTAATGCCATCTGAGATGCATTTGACATTGTGGAAGACGTGAGACATATAGCTGAGTGTTTTCCACATGTTTCAGGTCTTGAATAATGAAATAAATTCCAAAAATAAAAAATCATAGATACAATGAACAGTATGCATCAACTCTGGTAAAACAATAACCGACCATTTCTTTGTTTACTGTGCTTTTATGATGTTGAACAATAAGAAGTCTCATGATAAATATGGCAGAACAGCTGATGGCATTTTCAGTTATTGAAAGATTTTTTTTGAATGATCCTTAATACAAAAGATGTCTAACCCACTTTTTCACCAATAAGAATGAATCTTAAAATACAGCACTAAAAGTAATGTACTAAAAATGAATGGAAGAGAACAATGTGTTTAATTTTTTTCTACCCCACTCATTGCAATTTAGGTTGCAATATAAGTTATAACATAGCTTCTTCTTCTTCTTTCGGCTGCTCCCGTTAGGGATTGCCACAGTGGATCATCTTCTTCCATATCTTTCTGTCCTCTTCATCTTGTTCTGTTACACCCATCACCTGCATGTCCTCTCTTACCACATCCATACAGCTTTGCTTAGGCCTTCCTCTTTTCCTCTTACCTGGCAGCTCTATCATTAACATCCTTCTCCCAATATACTCAGCCTCTCCCCTCTGCACATGACCAAAACAATGCAATCTCGCCTCTCTGATTTTGTCTCCAAACCGTCCAACTTGAGCTAACCCTCTAATGGACTCATTTCTAATCCTATCCATCCTCATCAAACCCAGTGCAAATCTTAGTATCTTTAACTCTGCTACCTCCAGCTCTGTCTCCTGCTTTCTGATCAGTGCCACCGTCTCCAAACCATATAAGATAGCTAGTCTCACTACCATCCTGACACTCTTCTCCACCCATTCCACCCTGCCCGTACTCTCTTTTTCACCTCTCTTCCACACTCCCCATTACTCTGTATTGTTGATCCCAAGTATTTAAACTCATCCACTTTCACCAACTCTACTCCCTGCATCCTCACCATTCCTCTGACCTCCCTCTCATTTACACACATGTGTTCTGTCTTGTTCCTACTGACCTTCATTCCTCTCCTCTCCAGAGCATATCTCCACCTCTCCAGGGTCTCTTCAACCTGCTCCCTACTATCACTACAGATCACAATGTCATCAGCAAACATCATAGTCCACGGGGACTCCTGTCTAATCTTGTCTGTCAACCTGTCCATCACCATTGCAAATAAGAAAGGGCTCAGAGCCGATCCCTGATGTAATCACACCTCCACCTTGCATCTGTCACTCCTACCGTAGACCTCACCACAGTCACACTTCTCTTGTATATATCCTGTACAACTCTTACATACTTCTCTGCCACTCCCAACTTCCTCATACAATACTACAACTCCAGTCGAGGCACCCTGTCATATGCTTTCTCCAGGTCTACAAAGACGCAATGCAACTCCTTCTGGCCTTCTCTATAATTCTCCATCAACATCCTCAGAGCAAACAACACATCTGTGGTGCTCTTTCTTGGCATGAAACCATACTGCTGCTCACTAATCATCACCTCACTTCTTAACCTAGCTTCCACTACTCTTTCCCATAACTTTATGTTGTGGTTTATCAATTTAAAAACTCCACTGCCTTCTCACCTAAACACCTCCATGCTTCCACAGGTATGTCATCTGAACCAACGGCCTTTCTGTTTTTCATCCTCTTCATAGCTGTCCATACTTCTTCCTTGCTAATCCGTTGCATTTCCTGATTCACTAGTTCCATATCCTTCAACCTTCTCTCTCTCTCTCTCATTCTCTTGATTCATCAACCTCTCAAAGTACTCTTTCCATCTGCTCAACACTTGTGAGTACGTTTTCCATCTTTATCCTTTATCACCCTAACCTGCTGCACATCTTTCCCAGCTCGGTCCCTCTGTCTAGCCACTCGGTACAGGTCCTTTTCTCCCTCTTTAAGTGTCCAACCTCTCGTATAACTCATCATACGCCTTTTCTTTAGCCTTCGCCACCTCTCTCTTCACCTTGCACCTTATCTCTTTGTACTCTTGTCTACTTTCTGCATCTCTCTGACTATCCCACTTCTTCTTCGCCATCCTCTTCCTCTGTATACTCTCCTGTACTTCCCCATTCCACCACCAGGTTTCCTTTTCCTCCTTCCTCTGTCCAGATGTCACCCTTCTTGCTGTGACCCTTACTACATCTGCTGTAGTTGTCCAACTGTCTGGTAAATCTTCACTGCCATCCAGTGCCTGTTTCACCTCCTCCCTAAACTCAACCTTGCAATCTTCCTTTTTCAACTTCCACCATTTGATCCTTGGCTCTGCCCTCACTCTCTTCCTCTTCTTGATCTCCGACATCATCCTACAGACCACTGTCCTATGCTGCTTAACTACACTTTCCCCTGCCACCACTTTGCAGTCTTCAATCTCCTTCAGATTGACTCTTCTGCATAGGATGTAATCCACCTGTGTGCATCTTCCTCCACTCTTGTACGTCACCCTATGTTCCTCCCTCTTCTTAAAATATGTATTCACCACAGCCATGTCCATCCTTTTGGCAAAATCCACTATCCTCTGACCTTCTTCATTCCTCTACTTGACACCATACCTACTCATCACCTCCTCATCTCCTCTGTTCCCTTCACCAACATGTCCATTGAAATCCGCTCCAATCCGCACTTTCTGTCCCTTGGGTACACTGCTCCTCACTTCATCCAGCTCACTCCAAAAATCTTCTTTCTCCTCCATCGCACACCCAACTTGTGGGAAATAGGCACTAACGACATTCATCATCACACCTCCAATTTCCAGCTTCATCATCATCACTCTGTCTGAAACTCTTTTCACCTCCAAAACACTCTTGACATACTGTTCCTTCAGAATAACCCCTACCCCATTTCATCTGCCATCCACACCATGATAGAACAATTTGAATCCACCTCAGATCCACCTGGCCTTACTCCCCTTTCATTTAGTCTCTTGCATGCATAATATGTCAGCCTTCCTTCTCTCCATCATATCTGCTAACTCTCTCCCCTTACCAGTCATACTGCCAACATTCAAAGTTCCTACCCTCAGTTCCACTCTCTTTACCTTCCTCCTCTCCTCCTGCCTTTGGACATGTCTCCCTCCCCCCTTCTTCTCTTTCTTCGGCCAATAGTAACCCAATTTCCGCCAGCACCCTGTTGGCTAACAGTACTGGTGGCGGTCGTTGTTAACCCGGGGCTCGACTGATCCGGTATGTAAATTTGTATTGTTGTCCACATATTGATTTGGCGAAATTTTACACTGGATGCCATTCCTGACATAACCCTCTCCATTTATCCGGGCTTGGCACAAACAACTTTGTCAATGAGAGCTACCTTTAAACTTGGTCAATTTTGGTACCCTTAAAATCGATTGCAAAAATCTATTGTGCACACAAAATTGGAAATATCTTTAGTATAAACAGAGCTCTGAATTTAGATTAAAATATTATGAGCTTTGAATATATTTAATATCTGGTATAAGTAAAACATTTCCACATTATCTAATAAAATTATTTATATATATGTAAAAATTTTTCTTTCAAAACCTTATCAAGTTTTAAGGAAAAATGTTACAAATTATGTTGTGTATGAGGGTGTGTGTGTCAGATAAAGAGTGGAGCAGAGGCTATCCCTGCTGCTGTGAAATAAGAAAGTTAAGGTTTCAGTTTGATTTTGTGTGTGTGTGTGTGTATGTAGAGTTTGCATATTCTCCTTGTGCCTGTGTGGGTTCTTCAGGTATTAGACTGGTGGGTGTGTGAGTGCATGCTTATATGTGTGTGAGTGTGCATGTTTCCTAAACCTGTAGTGGGCTGGCATCCTGTCCAGGTGTTGATCCATAATGAGATATGTTCTAGAAATAAGGGTCACATGTAAATAATGAAAGAGACATTTTTCAACCAACAAAAAAAGTTTAGGCTAGGCTTTTTTGAGAGATATAGCGTTTTAAAAATATACTGTACAAGGAAAACCTCATGATTTCAGTTACACAGCATGCATAAACTAGCTTTAACAAGAAGTTAATGGTTAAGAAATCAAGCAAATTTTGCAGATTACAGAGGAAATATTGTAATGCTGATTAATAATGAGCAAAACTCTTAAGCCCTTACACCTGCAGTTAAAGCTGCTGTTCCTATCCCATCAGAGATAACGGCACAAGAGTCTGAACTCAGGGAGTGGGCTCTAGTAAGGTCTGCAAACAAAGGATTTGCCTCACTTCAAGAAGAAATGAGCCATGCCATGTCCTTCTAACTACTAACACCTCACTAAAACTCAAAAAGGAACCAAAATGGGTCCACACATCTCACTGCTGAAATGTTCCATGTCTACAAAGGGTTCAAGGCATGGATCAGGATAATAACCAATTGACTACTGAACCTGTTTGTTGCAACATTCTGAACTTCCAGTTAAAGGGCCCATGGGTCTGTAATGCCAATAAGCCACTTAAAAGATTAAGGTGCTGGTGCTATATGCCTGTAACCTCTGACACCAAAAAGAAAAAAATGATCTCCATGAGTCTTAGGTCTGAATCAGAGAAGGCATTAGTCCACACCAGTTCAAGAGGATTAGCTATTAAAATCCTTTATTTTGGGTTACTGTATCATATTAAATCCCCAGTAAAGAAGGCATTTTGCCACACTGATCTTTATTTATCGGCAGCAACATTTTTAAAGGAGAAGTTGAACTGTGGGGTGATAGGTGACACAGAAAACAAAGTTAATGTTCTGCAAGCACAACAAGACAATTGACGTGTTTACTTAATGAATATTTGTAACTAGTGTTTTAATTGATGGTAGGAATATGGTCAGACCACAGCTGGATATAAATCAGGGAGATTTTTTGAATGCAAGTATGGTTGTTTGTGTGAGGACTCTGTCTCTGGTCATTGTTGTAAACATGCCATTGGCAACAAAACTTGTAACATTTGTAGTTTTCAAAGTAAATACCTACTCTGTCACTACCAATAGTACTATTAAATGGTCTGATCATAGACAAAATCTAAGACTAGGATAATTTTTTTAAACTGATCAAGCTAATATTTATTGGTTAAGAAGGAAATTAAATAGTTACTGTAACTCAGGAAAAATTATATTGATCAAGTAGTTGTTGACAAAAAGGTTAGAAAGTTATGGGGCATATTTTGAGATTTATAGAAGGGAAGATGTAATTAACACCACTATCACACATGATTATACAATTAGAAGCAGACAGGGTTATAACAGAAAATTAGATCAACTGTACGTCATAGTAATGGCGACTGGTGTCAGCCTATCTTGATTTAATTGCACAGACAAACTATTACTACCTTTTTTACAAGCTTTACCAAAATTGTTCACGCTCCAAAGACAACTCTTTTCACACTGGGCATAACCCCAGTTGCTCTTTAATGATAGATTGTGTGTAGGCAAAATGTTTATACAGGTTTGCTAAAAAGGTTGGCGTGGGACTTTTTTTGGCCTACATTGACTGGTCACTTCAAACTGTCACAGCCACCTCATTATTAAAGGCAAAGGGCAACAAGATTTTAAGTTCTAAATATAAAACTGATTCCAGACTAGGGCACAACCTTATATATCAAACTATTCATACACAATGATCACAATTATATTTCTAGATAGCAGCAGGACTTGCTCATAACAACAATTGAATTTCTTATTATGACAGACGTTTTGCCAAGAATATTGAACTATATTTAATGAAATCTCTTTTTAAACTAAGACTTGGGGTAAATCTGGTGACGTTTATGATAATGTTAAAAACTTAGTTAAAAACTTTGATTAGTTAGTTTTTCTGAGAGAACAAAAGGGAGGAATTGACTAGAAGTCAGTTAGTTTGACTAGAACATCCTGATATTTGCATCAGCACATTCAGATTAGAAAATGAAAACAAATGAGCAATACACATATAACACAGTTTTCCTGTTTGGTTTCAATGTTGCCCATAGAGAGCCAAGAAAAAAATGATAATTTTACGATGAGCTTTCCTCTGTATTGCCATTAATAAACACTTGCTGCATGCAATTTTGAGAACATGTGCCCACTTAGAACTGTTTTGGACAAAAAGACACAGAGAGAGATGTATTGATACTAGAGGGTGAAATTATAAGGAGAAACAAAACCCAGGGGGCATATCAGAATGAAAAGCCTGGCCCTCACAAAACAAATAGCACCACCAGCATTTATCAGGTCCAACTGTAAATCTAAGATAATAAAAAAAGTTCAGAGTTCCAAGTCTGCAAGACACATTGGCAACCTCAGCAAATCAATGCAAACATAATCATTGCACAAAAATACATTTAATTTCATGAAAATAACAAACTTTAAAATGAACAATGCAGCAGCAGCAGTCATATTGTGACAGATGTTCCAGTATTTATGATAGTTTGGAAATTAGTAATTTTTCTGCCTTTTATGTTGCACACTTTGATTTTTTGCCTATAGCAGAGTTGTTTTGAACATGGTAAACAGTCAACATAACAGTACAAGATGAGCAAACAGCAGTGGCAGGAATGTGTATGTTTAAACTATAGCAACATTCAAGAATTTGATACTTTTCTTTTCTGAACTCTCTGACAAAGGCCTTTGAAGATTTGACTGATTCCTCTCTACTGCCCAGGCAGCTAAAGCATCCAACAAGATTTGACAGTAGTGAAGCTGGTCACACCTTTCAAAGCCCATCAAATTATTACAGAAAACAGTTTTAGATTTACTGGACAGTGAATTGGGTTGTCACTTTGAGTGGCAACACATTAATATAGCTGTTGGAGAAATTTATTTTCACCACAGCAGATGGGAAAGAATTTGACATTTGATTCGTCCATTTTGTTATTGTATGCAAAGAACTTTTAACAGTTTATATAACCAGCTAAAAATGCTGCATGGGACTATCAAGGTATCTGGAATACATATTACAACATTTATATCAGTCTAGGAGTAAATAAATACTGTGCATTGGTAAATGTAACAACTAGATTGCAAAAAGATATTAAATTACAGTCAAGCCCATACAAATGTCACGTGGAAGCAATGGTAGTCCTGTGGCTGGCAATGCCAAGGGACTGACTAAGTGTAACACGTCAGTAGATACTGGTGCAAGAAAGCCAATATTGCAATAATTGAATTCTGTTGTCTGGCTGTTTTGTTACTATAAGGCACTAGTGATTTTTTGCAGTAGTATGCTATGGGAGTTACCACCTGTTCTGTGATGTTTCATTTACTCACATCGTTTTCTACACGACTTCCAAATTTTTCTGTAACATAAATTGCTACCATTTGTTCTTTTGTGAGGCATTTTTACATAAAAAGATCAGCTTAAAAAATTATGAGGAAATTGATGTCACATTTGAAAGTAAGACTGGTTGAATGCATACATTTGCAAGCACAACATTCAAAGACACATTCAAGTTCAGCAAAAAAAAATTTTTAAAAAATGATAGTGTGCATGTGATCACATGGTAAAAATCTTGTCGAATTTGCGAAACATATTGGTAAACTGGTTGAGAAGCATAAACATGAGGGAAGCTCAGCAGCCAGCACTTTTACTGAAGGATGAGTCAAAACTAATCCCCCATCTGGTTAGTGTGCTGAGTAACGTCAAACTAGGACTAGAGGTATATAATCAAATATCAAAAATAGTATCGTATTCATGATCAGCAACCTCAAAATTGCATTTTGTTTATGTTTTGTGAAAATCCATATCTTTGACATCTTACAAGCCCTTCTGATCATTATTGCTGAGACACCTATTGATTTACTCTTTATCATAAGGGTATAACTTCCAACACCTAATATGGCTCAAAAATGACATGAAAATGAGGGGGAAAAATAGTGGAAACCCCAAAAAGCTTGACATCTTGCATAACTGCACATCAAGATGGGTCAAACAGCATATCATATGTGGGGGATTTTCATACCAGCAAGTTAGGCAGCTCTGGACAAAAAAGCTGAAGTGATTTCAAAATATTTATAAGTAACTTTTATGAACACAAAAAAGAAAAGTCTAAGGCTTTTGCATTGAGTGGAATCATTGCTTTTTTGTGCCGGCCTGTACAAAAAGAGGGGAGGTGGAGCTGGTGATAATGAAATTTTGAGGACTTAAATACAAAACTAAGGATTGATAATTTGAGAATGTCATCGAGGGCATTTAATTATTTATGGCAAAGTCTATTCACAAAAATATGCACTTGGCCTAAGCTGTTTGGGAAAACATACTACTTGGGCTATACTGGCAGGTTTTCATTTTATAACAACTACAATGCAAACCAAATTGTATAGGTTAGCTCTCATCAGCCTAACAGGCAACTTACAGTGATGGTGAAAGCACTGTCATAATCTTGCTGAGATAGTATCATAAACTATAAACATGTACTGTATGTTTAATTTAGGTCCCTGAAATAAAATGAGTAATTTAGTCTAATCACAAAATTCAATGAAACCAAGGTATGATGATTATCCTGAACACAACCATGATCCTTCCTTACCGTGTCCTCACTGACATGCGCATGTAGCACAATATTACCATCCAATCAATGCAACAAGTTGGTAAGAGACAGAATATGGATAACTTTTTTTTTTGTTTGCCAAGAGCTAATCTGAAGAAAGAATATAATTAGTCAAATCGTACATGGCATTTGCAAGTTTTAATGTAAGCTGTTTTAGAGATGCTTATACAGTCAATTCTCATTTGTGAGAGTTATGTTTCTGAAAAACAATGTGGAATCGGAACACATGGATACTGAATCAGGACTGGTATAGGACTGGCCAACTAAGGTAAACTGATTTTAAGGTGAACTGGTTATAGATAAGTGCATACATCTGTCCAGCAGGCCTGGCATTTTATCTAAGCAACATACAATACACAACAAAATACTTCTTCTACTTTCAGCTGCTTGCGTTAGGGGTTGCCACAGCATATCATCTTTTCCCATATTTTCCTGTCCTCTGCATCTTGCTCTGTTAACAACACAGAAAAAATTATATTATAAAAATAAATAAATAGAAAAATAAGGCAGTAAGACATCTACAGTGATCCCTCGCTATATCGCGCTTCGCCTTTCGCAGCTTCACTCTATCGTGGATTTTATATGTAAGCATATTTAAATATATATCGCGGATTTTTTGCTGGTTCGCGGATTTCTGCGGACAATGGGTCTTTTAATTTCTGGTACATGCTTCCTCAGTTGGTTTGCCCAGTTGATTTCATACAAGGGACGCTATTGGCAGATGGCTGAGAAGAAACCCAACTTACTTTTCTCTCTCTCTCTCTTGCGCTGACTTTCTCTGATCCTGACGTAGGGGGATTGAGCAGGGGAGCTGTTCGCACACCTAGACGATACGGACGCTCGTCTAAAAATGCTGAAAGATTATCTTCACATTGCTACCTTCTGTGCAGCTGCTTCCTGAAGCGACATGCTGCACGGTGCTTCGCATACTTAAAAGCTCGAAGGGCACGTATTGATTTTTGCTTGTTTGTTTTTCTCTGTCTCTATCTCTCTTTGTCTGCTCCTGACGGAGGGGGTGTGAGCTGCCGCCTTCAACAGCTTTGTGCTATTTGTGCAAACAGCCCTATTGATTTGTTTGCTTTCCTCTGTTTTTCTGACATTCTGTGCTCCTGACGTGCACTCCTTTGAAGAGGAAGATATGTTTGCATTCTTTTAATTGTGAGACAGAACTGTCATCTCTGTCTTGTCATGGAGCACAGTTTAAACTTTTGAAAAAGAGACAAATGTTTGTTTGCAATGTTTGAATAACATTCCTGTCTCTCTACAACCTCCTGTGTTTCTGCGCAAATCTGTGACCCAAGCATGACAATATAAAAATAACCATATAAACATATGGTTTCTACTTCGCGGATTTTCTTATTTCGCGGGTGGCTCTGGAATGCAACCCCCGCGATGGAGGAGGGATTACTGTATTGGAAACCAGGAAGAAGATCGACTGAATGTTTCAGAGTAGCAGATTTAATGTTCACCATAGTGTGAAACACACTAATACAAGCCTGAGCACCAACTATACAGAACTGTATAACTAAGACTCTGTATACTGTAGGTAAAGGTATTGTGCTGTAATGTTCACTGCTCAGAGTGCTATGCAATATTAAGATGATTTTTAGTTTAAAAATGACATACAAAAATAGAAACATTTTTGCACTTGAGTCTCTAATATTTGCAATTAATTACAATTTTCCAATTAGGTATGAGAAAGCATTAATGTTCTATCCATGTTTGTATCTTTAATTATCTCTGTAGTGCGCTGTGTAATTTATAAAAAGAAAAAAAAACAGGCAGAAAGTTTACCAAAATAATCTGCATATTACAATAAATGTTTGTTCACTGCATTTCTTTTCTTAATATGTGGCTCCATATAGTGTCTTTCAGATACAGCAAATACCCATAGAAGTAAGTCATCCATAAAGTTTTTTTCTACTGTTTACCGCTCTGTAGTTGCCTTGAAATACCTACCGACTTGTAATTAATTGCATTTTAACACACTGTTTATGTTACTTTTATTAGAGCCAAAAGAACTGGGTGGTATGATTGCACAACTCTAAAGCCTCTTTCATGCTAACAACCCAGATGGGCATCTCTAATACAGTTCCATCAAAAAGACCTAACAGAAAGTCCTGATAGAGACCCTGCTGATACAATTGTATCTTTTTGCTAATTATACTGAATGATTACTTACAATTTTATGGAAAAAAAAAAATTTCAAACAAATTCATTGAGGTATGCTTTCATTTTCTAGATGCACAGATTGCAAAAAAATGATAAGCAAATTAATTTTGTTGATTTAATATCTGGATCTCAAATATATTTTCACTTAGCATGACTGTGCCAAGACACGTTTGAAAAAAATATCATGGAAGGTGGGGGTTTAACGTTCCTGAGACATTTTCAACGCAAAAGAAGCACATCTTTAATGCACATTAGTCAGATAAAGAAATCTAGCAGAAAATTGAATAGCACAGTAAAACTGAACCAGCAATTTAAATGAGCTCTTTTTTGAGTTATGCTTTTGTGTCAAAAGAATATCTGACCCATGCTGTGCTGCAACCAGTAGAATAATAGTTGCTCTCAGCATGTCTGGGATGTTTGAGCCATTTTGCCAGAATGATATAAATGTTGTTTTTCTGAAAATCCCAAATCTCATCTTCAATAGTCTTCACTATACTGCATTTCTTTTTACCTTTCTGGAAGGATAAGACTGCTCTGACTTTGTCCGTGGAATTGAAACTGCAGTATGGGTATCCCCTGACAGAAATCAGAATTGTACTACAATATATTTGCCATACTCAAAAAGGCTGTCACCTATATTTCCTGGGATTTCTCATGCCCTTTGGCATTCCTGCATATGCAAGTGTGCTCATTTATGCAGAGTTATCTAGGTGCAGTTGAACTAAGGAGATAACAATAAAGCTAATAAAGCAATAATCTATCTATCTATCTATCTATCTATCTATCTATCTATCTATCTATCTATCTATCTATCTATCTATCTATCTATCTATCTATCTATCTATCTATCTATCTATCTATAATGCTAGGATTTGAATTTTGCCTTTATGAGAACTGTGCAACTAAGGCCAAGAATTAAGGATAAAGTGAATGCACAGACAGTTCCACAGGCCAGTCTCACAGCACTCTTCTATTATGCAAATCATTCCTGTAAGCTACTTTCTAAGGCACTCACTGTTCATGGTTCATGAACCAGCACTAACAAGCACTCTTTTTCCTTGTTCCAGAAGCTTTTGGAAAACTTAAGATCTCATACCTCGGAATGTTTCATTTTCCTGCCTCTTATCATTTCTTCAGACTAAGTTTCTTGAGTCCTACACTAACTAAACTCTTGAATTGCTGCATACTGTATGTAATCTCACTATTCTCAGCAAGTAAAGTAGAACACCACTTTTGGTATATCCCAAAGATATTGGAAATAAAAATATGGATGTATGCCAAAAAAACTTTTACTTTCTTGGCTGTTTCCATAGTTTGATGCTTGTCATTTGTGTAGTTAAGTGCTTTATTTTCAACTACGCAGTTTCAGACAGCTATAATAGTCAATACAGAAATGTGCTTAACCTAATAGATGTGAAACCAGGGAATAGCAGATGAAGTTCTAATTATTGTTGATTTGCCAAAGCATTTTTCACAGTGAATTTTTTGGTTTCACTGGTGTACTGGTTCAACAAATTTTTTCCCTGAAAATTTGCAGTGTGGCAGATTTCAGCAAACTTTTTTTTCCAGCTCTTTGTGAGGTCAATTTGACATAATAGAGCTGTAGCAACCAATGTTGGAAGTGGATGTCACTATCTAATCTGCGGTTTCTGTCCAATTTGTATCGTGCATCGTGGAAAAGTGAAAATGTGGCAATGTGCGGGTGCTCTCACTGTCACCTTCTTCCAATGACCAGACCCCTCACACCATTCCTTACTACATCAACAACTCCTACCACTTAAGCTGAAATGGCCAGTGATGACTCCACCTCTGACAAACAGTATGGGTTGTCTATAACCGAAGACCAAGTGAGGAGACAACTGAGGAAGCAACACACAGGAAAAGCCATGAGACCAGATGGAGTCAGTCCTTGAATTCTTAAGACCTGTGATGACCAACTTTGTGGTTTCCTCTGTCACATGTTCAATCTGTCCATAAGGCTCCAGTAGGTGCTGCTGCTTTGGAAAACATCTTGCACTGTTCCTGTTCCAAAGAAAGCAGGTGCTTCTTCACTTAATGACCACTGATCAATGGCACTGTCATCTCATCTTGAAAACCTTTGAGAGACTCTCCTGGACTATATGAGTCCTCTTGTAGTAGGCCACCTAGACCCACTGCAGTTTGCCTGTTGCACAAAGACTGGAATGAAAGTTGCAATTATCTATCGCCTCCAAAAGGCTTCTTCTCACCTGGACAAAGCTGGCAACACTGTGAGGATTATGTTTTTTGATTTCTCCAGCTGCTTCAATATCATCCAGCGATCTTTGTTAAGGGTAAGCTCAGAGATATGCAGGTGGATAAGGCTAAGGTGGACTATCTTTTGGGCAGGCCGCAGTTTGTGAGACTCAAGGACTGTGCTTCTGATACAAATATGAGCAACACTGGAGCACCTTAAGGAACAGTCCTGTTTCCTTTTCTCTTTACTCTGTACACTTTACACTATACATATAACACCAGGTTATGCCACTTGTAGAAATTATCAGATAACTCTTATGGGGTGTATAAATAAGGTAAATGAGACAAAGTATAGGAGGCAGGTGGGGAACTTTATTTATTGGCGCAGAAAGTATTATCTGTAGCTAAGCATCAGCTAAACCAAGGAACTGGTAATTGACTTTTCATGTTTGAAACAGCCTCTGGTCACTATTCAGGGAGTGAATGTAGAGATGGTGCACTCCTACACCAGGGGTTCACATCAATGACAGATTGGACTGGTCTAATATCACAGTGTTGTCCCATCTTGTTTTCCAGCTAATGACATTAAAGGATTAGAAATAATTGTAAACCCAACACTATCAGACAAAAAGAAAATATTTTCCTCGAAGTAGTCCTCATGCTGGAATATTCCTAAACATAAGCTGCAGAGAGGGGGGATTTGGTTAGGATAAGGTATCTGATAGATTTTAATCATGAAAGATATGTGTGATGTAAAATTTCTAGATAAATAACATATGCTATTCACGGATTGAAGAAGAATGTATGTTTGAAATGACTTAATGGCATTCCTTCTCTGAGATTCCCATTGTCATCTAAAATTGAGAAAGTCTGGAAATGCTAGCAATATCCTCCTTATCACTATTAGCTAACATATATTCAAGCTTAGATGTTAACTGAAATTGCGGGAAGCTGGGCAGATTCCTTTTGACAAAATATATGAAATACTCATTGTGGTACGGTATACCCAGGCAGTGTTGTACATTGGCTAATGTAATGGATGGCTGGCAATATATTTCTTACTGTTAACACTGTGTGATCCTGCGTAAGTCAAATAACCAACTTCTGCTCTAATTATATCAAATATGCTCACAATTGTACTGTATCTTGGTCTTAGTTGGCTTGTATAAAGATGTAAATGACATGTATAGTAATAAATAATTTCAATTATAACTGTCAAGGAAGGGGAGGGGGTTCAATGAATAGAATTTTAGACTTTACCCTGAAAATGAAAGACACTTCAGTATTTCTAATCATTGTAGAGAGCACCTGAAATAAACACATTTGCTACACTGCAGTAGTACTGGTAGGTGGCTTGAGAATCCGGGGTCATAGTACAGACATATAGTGACCTTAGTCTCCATCATTTATCTAATTCAGTAGATGGTTCTTGAATGTGTTGAAGACAGCAATACTTTAGGTAGCCAGGATAGAGAATGTTGTTTCTATGGGAAATAGGAGGTTTAGATAATGTGAGCAACAATTATGGATGACCTATAATGGTCTGATGGGATATTGAATATTGCTTGGACCTGCATCTGGAATCTGAGTCTGTTCAGACAGTGTTTTCAGATAACAGGTAATACTTCTGAATACCTACTGTGCTGCAGTACTGCTGTTCTAGGAAGATGTATGGCTGTTATAGAAAATGACACCTGAGTTCACCTCTCGTCTTTGAGTTCTTCAAAATAGTCTTGCATGGGAAGGAGATAAATCACATTGTACAGATGTTTTCTAGCTGGAGGTAATGTAGGCCACCCCATATAGAGACATCAACTAGCCAGGGAGGATGTTAAAAAAAAAAAAGTAGCGTTAAAATTTCCAACATAACAGTGGATTTTTTAATAATTTGCTGTAGTTAACTTACAGTCTTGACTAGGCATAACAAACATTCCACTCAGTTCAGCTGCTGTTTACATTTTGCAGTGTTTTGCATTTATACTGCATAGTAGATAAAATCTTATACTATATAATATAATATAAAGAATATTTTTTGTTATGTTTATTTGAATGATCATTTTAAAGTAATTGGTATTTTAATTCAGGTTTCTTTCATGACTATGACTTAGTTGAAGCTGATTATGTATTTTGTTTAATCCTTTGACTTACTCATTCAAGTGTAAAATTATTTAGACTATTCACTTCATTCCTTCTCTTTGTCTTATTATTATCAATGTACCTCAGTGAGGGAGATGAATTTGCTCTGTGTAATAAGAACCTAGACATGGCTCAAACAATTGCTGACACAAAATACTTTAACGTTAAAAAAAAAAAAACGTAACTGTGAAGAGTGTTTATTAGGTGTAGATGTTCCTTGTGCTGTCAGTGGAATGTGTATTAAAACAAAATTTTGGTGAAAAATGGCGTAATAGACTGGTAGACACAGAAATGCAATTTAGAGTTAAATCAGATCTAAGAATTAAACCATGACAGGTCTTGTGGCAAGAGAGTACTTACAGCATGGCTGGATGCATTATAGCTTGGTGTGAAATGGAGTGTTAAAAATCCACCGAGCCTGTGTGGTCGCACAGCCTTGAGTGTTTTAATTAGATAATAAAAAACTGATCACTTTTTTTGATCTACTTGTTGAATATAGTTATTCAAATAAATATTTTTTAAAAACATTTTGTGAATTCTTATAATCTGCTTTAAAGCCCTCTCAGTTGTACATGGACAGCTTTTCTTTTGAACTCTGATTAAAATTGTTTAGTATCATCACTGTAATAATTTGCAAAATGTAAACATTTATAAATATAATTTGTAGTATCATGTTTTGGTTTAAATTAAAAAAAAATGTCTTCATATTGCGAGTTTAACCAGATTTTACCCAAACAAAAGAAAAACAGAGTGAAAAGCAGGTGAGCTGAGCAAAAATGAAAAGGAAATCAAATCTTTTTTTTCAACCACCAAAACTTACCATGTTAAGCCTAATTGCAGCCAATCACAGTGTGCTATGACCAAAAAAACTTTTAAATTAGGACCTACAGTTTCAGTTTACATTAGTGATGAGCAAAGTCATTTATGCAAAACTACAGTTTCATTTTGCAAAAAAAAAATTGTGTTTTGCAAGCAGCAAAATCTGTGCCATTACTACAATTTTTCATCTCACCCTTTTTGTCCATCTGCTGAAGCAAAGGGAAATTTATGCTTTTGCATGACATGCACAGATAGAATGCAGCTTGACAGCTCTTACCTCCAAGCATCTGTCCAGTGAACAGCTGCCTGCAAGTATCTGGAAGGATACTGGCTAAGATCAGCTTACTAAATTGGGGAAAGTGAGTAAAGATAGTGCTCCCTCTAACCTAAAATGAGGGGTGGGAAGAGGAAAGCAGGCAATGCACGAGGCACATGAAAGTGTGCCGAGTTACTTGGAAAGAGACGTGCATGTGGCAGCATCAGCACTGGTGGGAGGTCAAGGAATGACAAACACCAATTTCAGCTATGGATTATGCTTAAGGAGTAATATTCCTTGCATTCCACCCAAAACATTATTTTAAACCCTAAAAAGTCTAATTTTATTGAGTCTCACATAGAATTGTAAAATAACAGGCTAACTGCTAGAGCATTAAGTTTGTTCTCTTTGCTGTTGACTTCTCATTTCTCACTTTACTAAAAATTCCAATTTTATTAATCAAAGAGTGAGTTTGGAATTCTTTCATTTGTTATTATTTGGCATTTTCCTGATTAATGTATTTTTGCATTAATTGGCCTTTTCTTCAGTATTGCTTTTTTGTATCTTGATCTCTTGTCATTTTAGTAGTTCTTATTTATCTTGGCATTTGTATTGCTTGGATTTGTCTTTATTTTATTTTCACATTTTGGCTTATTTGTATTTTGTATGTACTTGCATTGCTCAATAATTAACTGGTTTTGCTTTCAATAATTAGTCAATGAACCAGGTTTTGTCAAGTTGTTTCTACAGCTCACAGTCTTTCCTTCAGTTTTATAACCTAAATTATAACATAGCTGTAAGAAAAAGGAACCTAGTTTTCAATTAGCACATGCATTATTTAGCTTTATTAATAGTTTGTTGTGATTTTCATATTGTTTCCATTTCTACTTAGGACAATGGGTTTACTGCGTAAATGTTATTTATAATTAACTTGTAAATATAAAAGAAAGTGTTTCCTCCAGGTACTCTGGTTTCCTCCCACAGTCCAAAGACATGCAGGTTAGGTGCATTGGCAATTCTAAATTGCCCCTAGTGTGTGCTTAGTGTATGGGTGTGTGTGTGTGTGTGTGTGTGTGTGCGTGTGTGTGTGTGTGTGTGTGTGTGCGCACGCCCTGCGATGGGCTGGCACCCAGGGTTTGTTTCCTGCCTTATGCCCTGTGTTGGCTGGGATTGGCTCCAGCAGACCCCCGTGACCCTGTAGTTAGGATATAGCAGGTTGGGTAATGGATGGATGTAAAAGAAAGTACCTGTTTTATAAACAAAAAAGATTCCATTAATTAAAGCGTTAGCAACTGGAAAACTTCATAACACCAACATCCAAACCTTATTTCAACAGTAGTCACCTTCCGACTGTCAAAAGAAAGTAATATTTATATTTCCTTAGTGAGCTAATATATAATTGTATAATACTATTACACTGTTCTCATTCTAATTTCAAGTTTTGATATTGTAATTTCTAGGTAACACATTGTGACTGTTCTGCTGTAGGATTGAAAGACAGGGGAAAACATTTTGAGGAGGATTCAGAGATGGATTGGACAAAAATCAAAATTAAAATAATTTGCCAAAATAAAAGACCTGTGAGGTCAAAAGCCTACAACCCCAAAATATCAGTCAAAGTAACACATAATAATTCAAATGCCGTAAAGTTCTTTTGCACCCTTCTAACAGTGCAATTGTTTGTTTCAAATCTTCTTTTTCTTTCGGCTGCTCCTGTTAGGGGTTGCCACTGCGGGTCATCTTTTTTCCATATCTTTCTGTCCTCTGCATCTTGCTCTGTTACATCCACCACCTGCATGTCCTTTCTCACCACATTCATACACCTTTTCTTAGGCCTTCCTCTTTTCCTCTTCCCTGGCAGCTCTATCCTTAGCATCCTTCTCCCAATATACCCAGCATCTCTCTTCTGCACATGTCCAAACCAATGCAATCTCGCCTCTCTGACTTTGTCTTTAAACCATCCAACCTGTGCTGACCCTAATGTATTCATTTCTAATCCTGTCCTTCTTCGTCACAGGCTTTCAATCGTTTGTTTTAAACATGAATCTAAATTCTTTGATGCCAGGAGGGGCACATTGCTGTCATAAATAATTCAAACACATTTTAAGAGCACTCTTTTTAAATACATATATTTTTCTCTTATTTCTGTATTTGTCATTCACATGTTATTCTAAGTTCTCAGTTCATCAAAAAAATCATATATTCCTAGCAGATTTCCTCAAATATGTGATCAGTCATTCATCTATATTATAATCTGCTAGTGTAATCTACTGACAAAGAAGAACAAAAATACAAAAGATAAAAGACACTTTGAAAATCATCCATTAACATAATGCAGATTTACATAAAGCAACGACTGTTTTCTCTTAAAACTGTGTTAGCATGTGAACACCTCAAGGATAGTTTAAGAATTCTTCCCTTTCGATGAATATTTCCTTTAGAATGGAACTTTACCTTTTCGAACACACAGTTCTGCCTTTTCATTTTGCTCTCTTTGACCTGTTCAAAATTGAATGTGCTCTCCTTAACATTTCTGTCTACATTTAAGCCCCAGTGTTGTATTTGCTTTTTTTGATAGCTTTTTCACTTTTTGGAGCTTATAAATCTTCACTGCATGATCATCTGCCACAAGTTGTTTAAAATATGCTTTACGTTTGAGTTACATTTGATGTCAGTACATTGGATTGAAATATAGCTGCACTGGTTTCAGCAGCCCATGAAACGAGGCTTGACTGTAGGCTCAGAACTGATTCTGTCATTCTTCTTTACTGGACTGAATTAAAGCCCTTCCCTTATGTGTGTGGTCTGCATGTAATTGGGTTTAAAAGGGCTTGAACTTCTGGCGCATCCTATAAATAAAGCAGGCATGCAGTATGCCTGCCAGCTCTGTAAGTTATTGAAAGCTGTGTATGTTGGCATACCTTAGAAGCTTCTGTTTATTTGGCAAATAAAGCCAGTTCACTTATTTCACACACTCCTTCCAGGCATATTCATGCTGGTTTCAGCTTCAGTTTTTGGTATTTAGTTTTAACATTTATATTTTTAAGATACTGGTTATTCAATAGGGCGGCATGGTGGCGCAGTGGGTAGCGCTGCTGCCTCGTAGTTAGGAGACCTGGGTTCGCTTCCTGGGTCCTCCCTGCATGGAGTTTGCATGTTCTGCGTGGGTTTCCTCCAGGTGCTCTGGTTTCCTCCCACAGTCCAAAGACATGCAGGTTAGGTGCATTGGCGATTCTCAGTTGTCCCTAGTTTGTGCTGGGTGTGTGTGCGTGCATGCGTGTGCCCTGTGGTGGGGTGGTGCCCTGCCCGGGGTTTGTTTCCTGCCTTGCGCCCTGTGTTGGCTGAGATTGTCTCCAGCAGACCCCCGTGACCCTGTAGTTAGCAGGTTGGATAATGGATGGCTGGATGGTTATTCAATATATTTGTTTCGTTACAACCAAACTTTGTTCCCTGGTATATGTTTATTTTCTGTTTTATTGTTATTTTCATTGTTTCTGATATAGTAATTTCCATATGTTTTTTTCTTTATATGTTTTATATATATAATTTATATATATAGTATATGTTAATATTGGGGCGGCACGGTGGCGCAGTGGTAGTGCTGCTGCCTCGCAGTTAGGAGACCCGGGTTCGCTTCCCGGGTCCTCCCTGCGTGGAGTTTGCATGTTCTCCCCGTGTCTGCGTGGGTTTCCTCCGGGCACTCCGGTTTCCTCCCACAGTCCAAAGACATGCAGGTTAGGTGGATTGGCGATTCTAAATTGGCCCTAGTGTGTGCTTGGTGTGTGGGTGTGTGTTTGTGTGTGTCCTGCGGTGGGTTGGCACCCTGCCCAGGATTGTTTCCTGCCTTGTGCCCTGTGTTGGCTGGGATTGGCTCCAGCAGACCCCCGTGACCCTGTGTTCGGATTCAGCGGGTTAGAAAATGGATGGATGGATGGATATTAATATTGTTATGTTTATTATTTACCATGTATGCATTGTGTATGTAAGTTTGAATATATTCCTTGTTTTCTGTGGGTAGAACACCAAGAGGTATATCATTGCTGAAGGGACCTCCTTTGTCCTATATATTTCAGGCAGGAGAGTGAGTCTGTCAGAAGTTCATTGAGGTTGGAGGAGAAAAGATCATTGTGAATATTTTATTGATTTTTCTGGTTTTATGTATTTTTCTATTGTCTAGCCTTGTCCTTCCAAGCTGGTGTGTTTATGGTTCTTCCCAGTGAAGGGCATTTTTGTTTGTTTTTTTTTTTTTTTTTGTATTTCTGGAACATATGAAGTGCTTTTTTGAACTTTGAAAGATTGGTCCCATTTTGTCCCTGTGTTAACCCTGTTGGAGAGTAATCACCCATTTTTTTTATTATTTGTGAATTTAATGACAGAGATATTGTTATGTGCTATAGCACTGCAACTCTTTTAAGAGGTTGCTGAGATGGGAAATTATTGCCAGGAATCAAAATTGAAAGAGGATGCAGCAGAACAGATTTAATAACAAAGGCCATAGAGAGAGGGTGCAATCCTGTAATTAGATGCCTTTCCTAACAGCCAGTTTGAATGGGACAGTTACAAAAGAGGATGGAATTGTTGTTTGAACAGATTCATTCTCTGTGAATAATATTTTTAATATAACTGATTCATTCTTATTTGCACAGGTGCAGGTGAAGGGTGAGAATGAGTGAAAAGTGTAGTGTATCTTAGACACACGTCATTATGGTTTTCAAATGGAGTACTTGTTGAGTTGACTGGGTTATGGACACTAAGGGATGCTCCAGGTTCCCCTTTAATGATTTACATGTTTCCAGGTAATTGTGGTTATTGCAATCTTGATTTACCAGTACACCCGATATTCACACATTGAAAGGGAGGTTTTGTTGCAATACAAACCACAGTAAAATTGATTTCACTCTAAAAAATTTGTTCCAGAATTGTCTTAATCATTTTTGGAGTTTATGAACTTAAATGATTGATTATGATGGATGCATTCATCATTATTGATCTCTGGAATTATGAATATATTATTTTTGTTATGTTTTAATATGACCTCAAAGACATTTTGTTTCAATCGTGGGTACCACCATTTTGTGACGCTATTGCCACAATGCATTTTGTTGTTGTTAGCGTGGCTCCAGAAGTCATGTGTTGTGACATCATTAGCACAACACTTTATATACTGGCGTCACAGATTCTGCAGGGTCTGTGATTGTGGATACAAACAAACTAAGTTTGTGTGCAGTTTAGGTGTGTGTTTTGGTTACAAATTATTCATTTACACTTCAAAATGATTTTGGGTAAACGGTTTGGCTTTGGCAACAGACTTCAACTTTTGCTTTGTTTAAAGACTTAATGTCTTGGTCCTTCCTTAATTCAGAATGATCAATCTGCTAGCGCTAGTAGTACAGCTGCTTCTAGTGTATATTAGCATGGTCTTCTACAACCTCTTTTTATACAAAAAGTATTCACTGACTCAGTCTTATTAACCAGGTGTTCCTGTGAATTTTCAATTGCCCTGTCCTCAGTTTACAATGCTGTTACACCTTCAGTGTTCAGTGAAGTGTTGTATTCTTTGTTCTATGTCTAACAATAGCCAGTAAAGATTAAATGATGAATGCAGTGCCAGTTCTTCACAGAGAATGAGCCAGGCACCTCTTTAATTGGCACTTCTATTCTATGTTCCTAAGCATTGCTTAGCAAATTCACTTCCACTAGCAGTGAAAACAGAAACTCCCACATGAGACACAAGGAAAGAGATAATTAAACCAGTCTTTCTATTAAATTACAGATACACAAATTGGGTTACGCTGAGAGATCCCATATTGTGGACTCTCATAACAGCAGCCACACTCCACATTCTCGTCTGAACAGTTCTTCCCACATTTATCCTCACACGTCCCTAAATTGAAGGGCAGAGCATTACTGATTTTTGAAATATCTCCTAATTATTGATGCATAATTTACATATACTCTTCTCTGTTCATGCTGCTAAAGTAGACAGGCTTACATTCTTGCAATAAAGGATGTATTGATAGGCCACAAACAATTTGAGATCCTTTGTTCTGATCTTTTTTAGTACAGTTTTTAATTAAGATCACCTGACCACAACTTTGACTTGGTAAATATTTTTAAACTAGGAAGACAAATGTCAAAGACTTGTATGGCAAAGAGGGAAAACATAAGTTAGTTTTCCTGACACATACAAAAATAAATTTATGCTTTTTAAATATACTGTAGATCAAAATTTTCAAGTCCTACTAAAATATGTGTTTCTTTTAGGGTTTACTTCACATATTTTGAAATAAGATTAATTCCATCATTACCCTAATTTATATTACGCATTTAAGCCAACCAACACTTACAATGTCTTGTCTGCCACATTTACATTAGACACACTTCCTTCAGACTTTAGTATTTCTTTCTGCAGCAGACATTTTCAGACTTTATTCACAATTGTTCCCTTGACATGGTGTGAAGTATACGTATATTTATTAAACTAATACATTTCCTGTTTAATTATACATTTTATATCTGTCTTACATTTCTTTAGCAGAAACATTCTATGTAATCAATATTGTTCAAGATTTCCCTGGCTCATTTTGCATAAAAAGGTGATGAAAACCGTGTTTATGTAATATTTATGTATATTACAGGTTTCTGAAAGAAAAGGCCAGATAAAAACATCAGTGAGAGATGGGGTCACAAGGTGACCCCTTTTAATTGGGGTCAACAAATTATTATTATTATCATTATTTATTTGTTTGGCTGATACCTTTATCCTAGGCGATTTACAGCATGTGAGATGCAATTGCTTACATTTATTTTATTTTTTTGGGGAAAATAAAGTTTCATCCGAGTTTTTAGATAGGTCATTTGACTACACATTTTGTTCCCTTGCTGGTAGATAGATAGATAGATAGATAGATAGATAGATAGATAGATAGATAGATAGATAGATAGATAGATAGATAGATAGATAGATAGAT
Organism: Erpetoichthys calabaricus; assembly: GCF_900747795.2. Taxonomy (NCBI): domain Eukaryota; kingdom Metazoa; phylum Chordata; class Cladistia; order Polypteriformes; family Polypteridae; genus Erpetoichthys; species Erpetoichthys calabaricus. The sequence goes on along the minus strand of NC_041398.2, from coordinate 74,539,797 downwards.
AGATAGATAGATAGATAGATACTTTATTAATCCCAAGGGGAAATAGGTCAAAGGGTCATAGGTGACATCATTTTTTCCCAGTGCCAGTTTTAATTAGCGCAAGAAAGTGGAACAGACAGGAACAGAGGTGGGTGTTGGAGGCTTTATGCATCTTCCAGCTGCCTGAAATCATCCCAGCTGTTGGCATAAACAGAGACCTATCAGATCAGGGTGCTGTCCTCAGTAGCTTCACTGATTCACCTAACATTTAAAATCATAATATAACTTTTAGAGAAAATCAGATGAGAAAGGGCCTATATTGGTTCAAACATTATTGTACAGTTGCTCAAATGCTCATTCTTTACATCACACCTTTAGGTAGCTCACTATTCTTAGAAGGACCACTTGCATTTGCCACACCACTTGAGATTCATAAGTGAGTTTAGCCTGCTTGAAATTTTTCTAAGATCCCCTGCAGGTAGCACTGAAACTGCTCTTTTGCATGGTGGAATTCCAGCTCATACTGTTGGTGATTCGTCCCCTGGCTGATGCAACTTGTCAGGGTCATTACAGCATTTTACAAGATTATTCTTAGGCTACAGCTTAAGGAACTGATTTAATATATTTAAAAATTACCTTTTTTATACTTAATCTGTAAAGGAACCTTTGATTGTAAGAAACCAGAAAATATGGAGATAAAATGAGAATAATATATCAGTTCTGCATAAACTTAGGACTGAGGAGTTTTGAGGAAACAATACCGACCACTGTATCATTACGTCATAAATTTCTTAAGTCAAACTTTATGTGGGGTTATTTATATTTATATACTGTATATATCCAAGCATCAGGATTCTGCTGATTGCCTATATATATATAGTGCCATATATATATATATATATATATATATATATATATACAGTAATCCCTCGCTATATCGCACTTCGCCTTTCGCGGCTTCACTCTGTCGCGGATTTTATATGTAAGCATATTTAAATATATATCGCGGATTTTTTGCTGGTTCGCGGATTTCTGCGGACAATGGGTCTTTTAATTTCTGGTACATGCTTCCTCAGTTGGCTTGCCCAGTTGATTTCATACAAGGGACGCTATTGGCAGATGGCTGAGAAGCTACCCAACTTACTTTTCTCTCTCTCTCTCTTGCGCTGACATTCTCTGATCCTGACATGGGGGATTGAGCAGAGGGGCTGTTCGCACACCTAGACGATACGGACGCTCGTCTAAAAATGCTGAAAGATTATCTTCAGGTTGCTCCCTTCTGTGCAGCTGCTTCATGAAGCAACATGCTGCACGGTGCGTTGCATACTTAAAAGCACGAAGGGCACGTATTGATTTTTGATTGTTTGTTTTTCTCTGTCTCTCTCTCTCTCTGTCTTTCTCTGCTACTGACGGAGGGGGTGTGAGCTGCCGCCTTCAACAGCTTTGTGCCACGGTGCTTCGCATACTTAAAAGCCAAACAGCCCTATTGATTTGTTTGCTTTTCTTTCTCTCTCTGACATTATCTGCTCCTGACACGCACTCCTTTGAAGAGGAAGATATGTTTGCATTCTTTTAATTGTGAGACGGAACTGTCATCTCTGTCTTGTCATGGAGCACAGTTTAAACTTTTGAAAAAGAGACAAATGTTTGTGTGCAGTGTTTGAATAAAGTTCCTGTCTCTCTACAACCTCCTGTGTTTCTGTGCAAATCTGTGACCCAAGCATGACAATATAAAAATAACCATATAAACATATGGTTTCTACTTTGTGGATTACTGTATATATTGTGAAATAGTACGGCCCGGACACAGACAGGCAGACACATTTACAGCCATCACCACACGTTTGTTTACACTATTATATTACAGTTCTTAAGTGCATCGTCATACAAACAAACCCCAACAGTCTCCTAAAGACCAGGCTCCTCTTTAAGCCACTTCTCTTTCTCTTTCTCTCTCACTCTTTGTCTCTCCAGGCCTCTCCTTGCCACCTCCTCTCCGACCTTGTCAACTCCTCACCCAACTCCAGCCTTGATTGAAGGGAGGCGGCCCCTTAAATAGGCAGGCGGCTGATGACCACACCGGCCACCTGCCACAATATATATATATATATATATATATATATATATATATATATATATATATATATATAATTGTTTCTATCCTACAAGAGGCAGTAGTACTTAGTCCTTTTTAACCACTAGATAAACATGTCGAATATGAAACATAGTCCTGTATTGATTCATCTAACCCCTGAGCCATTTGAGATTGCAGTGGCTCTCTGGCAAATCAAAAGGTAGCAAAATTCTGCAAATAAAATGAGGTTTGAGTAATGTGAGTAGTGAGGGAAGCAGAGTTTTGCATTAGGCAATACAACTGGGCCATGTACTCTGAACCTAAGATAGAAATCACAAATATAGGTGCTCAGTGTTCCATTAGAGATGCCTTTTTCTGTAAATAATTTCTTATTGAGTTTGTCTCCGCATGTGTTATTTTGTTGAAGAATGTACACAGTAAACAAAAATGCTTGAAACTTTTACCTATTCTATTATCTTGTCTATAAAAATACTGCAGAAGTTGCCAGATTGACAGTATATTTGAATGTAATTAATAAGAAAATATTAATCAGTTCATAATTGGCTGTGGAATGTCTGTTTCTTTCTGAAATGGAGGAGAGACTACCTAAGACACATACAGTAAGCGTCCTCAAATTAAATTTTAAATCTGGCCTGATGCATTATCTTGTATTGAGCTGCATTTTGTCTAAATGAGCATAAGTTTAAGCATTCACAGAAAGCTGAGCTCTTTTAACTAAACAAACACTAAATGCCATTTTGTACTTAAAGGTTTCAACCTTTGATACTGAGCTGATAATTAGCGATCATGTGAATTAATTATACTATCACTTGTTCAGCCTATCTTAATTTTATGCTGCATTTTTCAAATTTGACACTCTCACTAAAATATTTAAAAATCAATAGAAAACATATTTCAAAACAATGAAAGAAAGCAAGCAATGATTTCAATGTCCCTAAAAATTTCCTCCTTAAAAGTTGAAAGTAGAGAAAAGCTATAATACAAATTCATTTCAATTGTTTACTCATATGTAGCATTTTTATTAAATGTATGCTAGAAGAGTTTACACAGATTTGCAGCATACCTGACCATAACAATAATGGACATCTACAGCAGGGGTTCTCAAACTCGGTCCTGGGGGTCCACTGTGGCTTCAGGTTTTTGTTTCAACCAGATTCATTATCAGTGAAAACTGCTAACACTGATCTCAATTAATTAGCTAATATTTTTTTCTATCCTCTTATTCTTCATTCCGAAAAGCACCAAAGCATGATTTTACATTTATAAGACATTTAGAAATATTTTGCTATAAATTTCAATGTTTAACTCTCTTTTGTGATTTCATTATATTTTGCCCTTTCTCTGTGCAGTTTGCCCCCTTTGTTGTATCTTAATAATGACAATTAAAAATGAACAGAGCAGACACGCTGGCAAACAACACTAAATCATGAAAGGCTGTAGCTACTTTAGCGCCAGACCCACTCATTAGTAATTAATGCATTAATTAAACAATTAGAACACCCGGAAAAGTAGAATAAGAATCAGGATGAAAATATTGTTAAAAAGAAAAAAAAATTCATTATTTCCATATAACTACTTATTGCATTTCAATATTTTTTTTTTACCAAACATCCATCCATCCATCCATTTTCCAACCCGCTGAATCCGAACACAGGGTCACGGGGGTCTGCTGGAGCCAATCCCAGCCAACACAGGGCACAAGGCAGGAACCAATCCCGAGCAGGGTGCCAACCCACCGCAGGACACACACAAACACACCCACACACCAAGCACACACTAGGGCCAATTTAGAATCACCAATCCACCTAACCTGCATGTCTTTGGACTGTGGGAGGAAACCGGAGCGCCTGGAGGAAACCCACGCAGACACGGGGAGAACATGCAAACTCCACGCAGGGAGGACCCGGGAAGTAAACCCAGGTCCCCAGGTCTCCCAACTGCGAGGCAGCAGCGCTACCCACTGCGCCACCGTGCTGCCCATAGTTTTCTAATTTCTATATTGTTCCCAAAATACAGAATCAGGAAATAACAGTTCACTTAATTAGCCCAGGCCTCCAATTAAAAACAGAAGCTGGTTGGAACAAAAACCTGCAGCCACAGTGGGTGCCCAGGACTGAGTTTGAGAACCACTGATTTACATGATGTAAAATTCACTCATACAACACTTGGTTATTTAAGTGAACAGTAAAAGTAAAATCTGTAACCTTTGACTAAAATGTAAAAGAAATAATGCTAATATTAGATTGGACTAATAAGATCTGCACCTTTGGCTATAAAGCAGTAGAAAATGAACTAATCAAAGTTAGATTTAGGCTTACTGAATATGCATACACTGCAGTCCATGATTGTAATATAATTTGATGGTCTAATGCTGTGTCAGTGAACATACAGTAATATACATTTACTATTCAATTTCTGTCCTGGCAATATGGCAGACATACTGTAAGGAAGGAACCAACCCTGGATGATATGCTAAGCCTTCTTAGAACAAACTATGCAATACTATCCAAACTGCAAATGCATATTCACATAGATTTGTTTAAGACCGTATTACAGACACAAGTCAAGCAATTTGTACATGTTTAGAATGTAGCAAAAAAACTGGAGTAACTAGGGAAAATCCTTCCAAACAATGGGAAAACACAATGTACAGTACAGTCTCTTAACAGGCATCTGTTTTATGTTTTACACATCTGTTTCCTGATCCCAACTGTCCATCTATTATCTGAACCTGTATCTGTAGTATCACAAGGATCTAGAGTCTGCCCCACAGTACTAGAGACAAAGTACAAGCCAGCACTGAATGGGATGCAAATCAATCACATTTCACCCTCATGTGCATACAGTACCCAGACATACTCACATTCCGTCAGTTTAGAGTCACTGATTGACAGCGCAACATTAGAATGTGAGAAAAAGCCTGAGCACATGAAGAAAATCCACAGGGAGAAGATGCAAACTCCACATAAGTGGCTTTGATGTCACAAATCAAAGCCAGGTCTCTGGAAGACAAAATAATCAATTGTGTAACACAACAAAATTATTTTTGTAACTACCCCAAAGGTGTGTTTAAAAAACAAAAGGCAAATAGCATGAAAAATAATGTTAGACTGAAGAGATATCAGAATTCAACTAGTTTATGGCAGTTGGGAAAAAGCAATTTTTTAGTCTATTTGTGCGTGTATGAATTGATCTGAATTAACTGCCTGATGGGAAGAGATTAAACAAATTATGTCCAGGATGACTGATGTCCTTGATGATGGTTTAGCCTTTTTCACACTGCGTGTTTTTTATAGATATTCAAGTGATTGCAGTTCAGTGCCAGCAATGTTGTATGCTGTTTTTGTTGGGTTTGGTGTAGCTGTTGTACCAGGCAGTCATGCGTTTAGTCAAGATACTCTCTATTGTGCATCTGTAAATGTTGGCCAACAACTTATGGGGTAGTTTAGCTCTTCGTAGCCTTCTCAGTAATAAGGTGTTCTACCTTGAGACTCTCTCCACAGCCTTTGCTTTGATAGTTACTGGATTGTGAGTGGTCTTTTTAGTGGTCCTAAAGTCCACAATGACTTATTCAGTCTTTTTGGTGTTTAAGACCAAGTTGTTTGTGTCACACTATGCTGTCAGATTCTGAACCTCCTCCTTATATGCAGCTTCATTGTTGTTTCATATGAGTACAACAGCAGTTGTATTGTCTGCAAATTTAACAATAATGCTTGATTCGTGGATGGATTGACAGTCATGGGTAAAACGTGTAGAGGAAGGGGCTTAGCACTGTGCCACACTAGTGCTTAGGGTGAGGGTGGAGGGTGTGTGCTTGTCCAACCTGACAGACTAGAGGCAGTTGATGAGAAAATCCAGGAACCAGTTGCATTATGGTGGGAGTTAGTCCTAGTGCGTGAAGTTTGTTGATCAGCTGGCTAGGTTTGATGGTGTTAAATGCCAAGTTGTACTCAACAAAGAGCATCCTAATATAGGTGTTGGGTTTTTCCAGGTGTGAGAGGGCAGCATGCAGAGCCACACAGATGACATCCTCAGTCTATCTGTATGCCCGCTGAGACAAAGGGTTTTATGTGACTGATTACCAGTCATTTGGGATGACAGGGGTGTGAGTGGTTGGTAGTCATTAAGACAGATTATCATAGATTTTTTAACTCTAATGGACCGCCCTAACACATAACAGATATGTCAAAAGAAAGTATTATTGGGTAACATTTTAGGTAAAGAAATAATGTGTAAATTTCAAAGTAAAACAAAGTGGGTATGTTTCTTGGATCTGCACTCTCAATTCTTTATGTAGTATAGCTTAATTATTTTTTAAGAAGTTACTTTCATTGAGAACATGCGTCAAAGACAAAAAAAAAATTAAAAAGTAGTCACATATGGCCATTGGTAATACAATGTCGAGAGGATAATAATAATGCATATCATGGTGGACATGTGAAACCCATAAAGGAATACTTTTTCATGCTGTGATAAAACCAGTAGGAGAATGTCACAGGGGAATATTGTTTCCTTATTATACACAGAGCAAGAAAACACAAATGGAAAGCAAATGTTCATATTTTAGTCCTGCAAACATCTGAAAGATATACAGTAAGTATGCCTGGAATTGTAAATGGAGACAATGACTGGGGTTGTGTTAATTATTACGACCCCCCAGAAAGTTGCGCAGTGGGTCATTTAGGGTCAAATCTAGTCTTATAATCATATTGTTACCATTATGACTTCCAAGTGTTGATATAAACAAAACAGTACTGTCTTGGCAAAAAAGAAGTTTGAAGGAAGCGGTCAGTGGTTAAAGATGCAGTGAAGATGTAAATTACTGAATCATGAGGAATGATTAGTGATTGTTCATATTTATAAAAATGTGATAAAAAAATGAATGAATTATCAAAATGTTTAATTGACAGACCAAGATAAAGGCTTAATTACTTTGTACACCAGTTTCTTTCTTGCAATTCAGTCTGTAAGCTGAATTCTTTTCTGTGAAAACAACTTCTGGGAGGTAGTTTTTTGAAAGCTCTGAATAGTTCCAACTGTGCTCATCTTGAACTTTATAGCACTGAGGCATCCTGCAAAGGAGTCTGACTTGTGAGGATTTCAGCTGTCACATTAATTTCTATCTAGTTAAGAGGATAGCCACAGATGCTGCCTGTTTATTTCACCAAATCCTTTCAAGAGCACTATCCTGGAGCAGTATCATTATTCATTATTAGGCAACATTTAAGCTGTAATCATAGACACCAAGTTTTAAAGATCCTGGAAGTGAGAAATGAACACAAATAAAAACAAATAAAGGTTTCTTTTAGTGGCCTGCATTTACATATTACTTGTGAAGAGTGCATAGTCTCACTCTATTTTTAATAAAAAAGATTGACTTCTGTTATTAGCATATTCTATTCATAATTTTTTATGCATATGTGCACTGTTATTTGAATGAGATCTTACTTGATATTGTATACTGTACTCCCTTTATTTTTTGGTCCACGGTGTAATTTTTGTTTGCAGTTTCACTATTCAAGTTTTCATGTGTGGGCTTTTGTTTCTTAATAAATTCTATCTGGTACTGTGTTTTTTTGACAGATGGCATGATCTTACTTGTGGTCAGCTAATGCCTACATTATTATCTTTACTGCAAATCTAACCATTTTAGTCCAATTCTCCATTTAACATTTCCATTGTGCTTCCATGCTATTTCACCCCCAGGTGGAACTGGCATTTGTTTTGTTTTGTTTTTTTTTTTTTTGCATAAGGAACCAGAAGATGTGGATCAAATATGAAGCAAGGTTCAAAACCGTTAAGTGAAAACTGTCAGTTGACAAGCCTATAATTGCAGTCCTAAACTTAAGTATTTGAAGCATAAAATTCATAGAATGGGAAAACTAATAACAAATAAATCACTTACCAGTCATGGTTCGTGAACTCCAAATCTGTGTTTCAATTCTTTTTTGGTAGTTTAAGAAACACAAAATCTTCAAGATATGAAATAATAAAATGCTGCATTATCAGTTTGTTAAATGTGGCTCAGTGTTATGGTACTTATGTTTGTACTCATATGGTACTTTATGCATATGAATTTTGATTCCAGTTATGAAAAAGTGAAGTAAATGCATCACATATATCAAAGATGAAATATTGAATATTACATTTAATTGAGGCTAAGTATCCTGTATTTGGAATTATACTGTTATATCAGACTACTTAATAATAATTATTCCGACCCTTCCTAGTTCTTTTAGTGTCTTTATAAATCTTTATTGGGTGTTTTAACATTATGAATCTACTATTTGTTTTTGTTTTTATTATTATTATTATTTTTTTTTTTTTTTTTTACAGCTGTAGAATTATTTGTAAAGCACCATCCGTAGTTGTGAATAAACTTATGGCTGTGCCATTAGCAAGAAAAAAGGAATGCTAGGTCAAAAAAATGTATTTTTTAAGTTAAAAAATGTATCCATTTGTGTTTTATACAGCATCCAAGCACAGACATAAATTCAGCCCTAGGAACCCTGTGGCTTCTGTTTTTTATTCCAACCAGTTTCACAATCAGTAAGCCATTCTTAATTTGAATTAATTTCATTTTTAATTAGATGCCATTTTTCTGCTCTTAATCTATACACAGAAAGTCATGGCTGTGTGAGATTTACATTTCTAGAAATTCAGGAGGATGTCTATTTTTTGCAACAGCATTAAGTACTTAAAAGTCTCTTTTGACATTTTAATATTTTAATTACTTTTTCTATGGAGTTTATTTCCTTAATTGTATGCAATTACTGACAATTAACACAGAACAGGCACAGGTGCAAATGACACTGAACGCTTAGTGGGTGCAGGGAGTAACAAAAGTTTAAAAAATAGACAAGGTGAAATCTTAAAATGTAAGATAAAGTAAGCATAATTGTATAATAGAAAATTGCTTGATGCATTTGCAAGATGTGGACCTTCGGCCTCCATGTAACTGCCCCAAGAAAATCCAGAAAGAGACAACAAAACTAAATTAATGTTCATTGAGAGTTACAAAAAACTGCCATCCAATTATTTATAGTGGTCTAAAGGCTTTTTTTTCATAAGTAGCATTGGCAGGTATATTATGCTAATGGTTTTAACTAGTGATGAGTGTCATGATTTTTATGAAATTCCGTTTTCAGCAAAACTCAGTGTTTTGCTTTGCAAAAAAGAATACTGAATTAAATTGCATTTTGTTCCAAGAGAAATTAATGCCTTTCGCACAGAAAGTGTTTAGTTCCTCTATGCATGATTTTCGAATGCATTTACCATTTAGTACCTAAATGAAGTTCTACAGATAAAAACAAAATCATGGAGGTGTGCATCTCTCAGCTAGGATAAGGCAGTAGCTAGCTAACAGTGCTTGACACCAGCAGCTTTCCATGTAGTTCATTTTCCTTTGGAGAAAACAAGGTAATGTGCACGATAATTCATTTTAGTGTGTCTTTGTTTGGAAAGTATGAAGCGTGAAACATTAAAAAAAAATACTGCACTCTTCCATGCTGGTATAAACAAGAAGTATAAATAAATAAGATTGATTTTACTGGTGTGTTTGCATACTTTATGCAGCTGCAGAAAAGAACACTGGGTAAACAAAGAAGCATGAATGAGGCTGTAGGAAGCAGTATTCCTTGTTTGCCTTAGAAAAAAAAAATCCCAAAAAAAGGTTTTAGTGAGTTTTGTGTTCCACAAGTACAAAATTGTCTACAAAACAAACTTTATCAACAGTTTCGCAAAACTGTACGTAAATAGAAACTTGCTATTTTTTTGCTCTTTACTAGCGTTGATCAGTTAATAAATGAATATTGGAGTTTTATGGACAAGCCGAATTGAGTAATGTGCAGTTACTGCATTTAGTGTTTTATGAGGACTCTGGTGTCTGGCTTTTTGGATTTTTGATATTTGATTAAGGAAGGTCATTGCAAAGAGAATTGCAGTGATTTAGAGGAGAGGTGCTGAAGACATGAAAAAAATCATTCAATATGACATCTGTAGTAAAACATTTTCACTGTAACTGAGATATGTAAGTACTGTAAGTATTTGTGTTATTATTCAAAGAGATTATACAGGTTGAAAACAGAGGATGATGGGACACAATCCAATATACATTACAGTGTTTGGAATCGTACATTTTTGACAGATACCACTCAATCTTTTTTATCATTAAGTTGAGGGAAGCTTGCATTAATGTAATCGACACTGAGCATGTCTAATTCTGATGTGAATTAAGTAAAACATCATCATTATATAGGTGTAATATAAGGCCATGGTGGGGGGTACAGTAGCTTAGAAAAAGCATTTATTAGTAGGAAAGCAAGCAAAGAGCCTTAATACTTTGAATATGAGGTACAAGTTAAGCCATATCTCATTGAGCCTGTCTAAGTGTGACGTACAATATAACTTGTACTTCAATATACAGCTACTATAGATGCAGTCAGCTTGCTAGTTATCTACTATAGTGCTGCCATGTCGTGGATAGTCTTTTTTTATGCAACAGCTTGCGAACAATAGTGCTATAAACAGACCATCTTGAAAAGGGTATAAAGCTGCTGATGTTTTAAAACAGCTAGATTTGTTCATTGAGACAGTGGCAATCAATTGGATGATGTGGAACCTGTAGGCTCTGGTACTAATCCCAAACAGTTGCCCTGAAGGAGTTTCTTCATCACATGGCGTCTGACTTTTTAAGACACCTCTAAATGGACATTGTTCCACCCATTGACTGTAAACAGTTACCAAATACCAAATGTGTAGTGTGCAACAAGTGTTATATTTGAGGCACATGTGCTTCTATGCCTACCTTTTGTGTGGTGCCATACTTCAAGGACTCTCAACTGCAGACTTTTAGTCATATAGCTGGTCAAAATAAAATAATTAACAGTTTCTTTACATTTTTGACAGAGTTACTGTTGATAATAAAACTTAGTTTCTAATATATTCTTTTCAATTTTTATGAATTAGGATAAAGATAATTATCTATCATAAATGTATAGACCAATACTGTAGCATCCTGTTAATAAATTGTTCAGCAGTCAATGTCTTAAATAACGCCTTCAGTCATAGGCAGTACAGAATGAATTTGACATTAAAGAAGGTGGGTTAATGTGGGGACAAAAGGCAGGAGCATATCAAGTACAACAGATTCCAGTCAATTCAGTGCACTTCCTCAGGTGGTCCAAAATGTTTTCTAGTCATCCATTTTAATGCAGTAATGAGGTCAAACATTATATAGGGAGATCCATAATTGCATGTTCTTGAGGGCTTTGAGCAGTAAAATAAATTAAACACACAATGGAAGTAAAGAAAAAAAAATAAAGAGGTGAATGTTACTTTTTCACCTTCAGTACAAGAAAGATTTCTGAATGGTTGAATACAGGTTGAGAGTATGCATGACAGAAGTAGCTATACCATACTGCAAGAGTTCAGGATGAAAGAAGATGGGAAGATCATATTGTCTTGAGTGCAGTGAGACCAAATAATCTTTATTTTTGCCAAGTGGCTAACTCAATGGTATTATATTCTTTCAGCTTTCTGATGTAACCAATAAAGGACAGGTTTACCGGTTCTAATCCCGAATAGCAAGAGACAAACAGGATATAAGGCACAGGGTAGCAGTGAACCTACAACATGCAGGAGGAATAATTAGAATATTGAGGAAAAACAAATAGAAGATAATAATTGAGCAAAAAAAAAAAATCCCACAAAGTGCAAAAGAAATGGGTTGCTAACTCTTTATAGCCATACAAAATACACACTCAAAATGTTGTATACCTTCTAAATATTTTAAAAGAATAACTTAAAAGGCAGACTTAATAACAAAGGTACAGGACCATGCAAGATACCCTGTAATCTTTTTTTTTTCTTCAACAGCACCAGATCACATTACATCTCAGTTAGTTCAACTGAAGTACATTGGTTTCCTGCCAGGTATCATCTGTACAACTTTGGTGTTAACTTACAAAGCTGTTAAAACACTTCTTAAAAAGAATAAAATCGTGGTATCAGTGTTCTTGTAATTTCAAACTCTTATTTATTTTTTGGCTCATATTCTCACCTTGTTTCAGTTTGTGTGTTTCACTCCATTATTACATTTAAATCAAAGTTCAGACTCCAATTTTGCTTACATGCAAAACAATTTTTCTTCATTGGCTCTTTCAGATTGATTTTACCATGCCGTTCAGTGCTCTCATTCATTGTATTTTATTCTATTGAACTCATATTTCAACTGATTTTACTATTTACAAAGTGTCTTCTTCTGGGTTTTTGAACTGAGGCCTTCTTCATTCTGTTCCTAGTATCTGTGAATATTGCATTCTTGTTTCTATCAGGTCTAAAAGTATTTTAAAAATATATTATTTGCAAAAGTTTCAATTTGATGACAGCACTGTAATCATTTCAGCTTTGTAAAGTGCTTGTGATTAGATTGATGGACAGTACAGTAAAGAAGCATGTCTATCCCACTTTGTGATTTCTGGTTGGAAGTGCCTCCTGTACAGATTTCACCATCTGGCTGAGTATACAGGGAGAGGATGAAGGAAGGGGTTTCACAAATGTCAGTAGAGTGATAAGCCTGACTATTTAAGCCACAGTCAACAAAGATCAATTATACTGTCCAAACTCCACCTTGCCACCTCTGCCAACCTGTCAGTCCTTTTTTCTTCCATGTGACTTTTAAATGGCCTAAAAGAAAGGATCATTGTGGTAATCAAAGCTAATCACCAGCAGTATGACTATGACTCTTCCCCTTTCAATAAACCTGTACAATAAATGAAGATTTTCTCACCTTGTGCAACTCACTTTTTGTTTTATTTACACCATCAACAATAACTCTAGTAAACTGAATGTATTACATTAAAACAAAAAGGCAAATGTTGTAAAGGATTTAGGAGTTTTCAGCATTGCCTTCATAATATCTGTGTGCACAAACAGCCGAACAGTCAAATAATAATAACAATAATAACCTTCCTTGTTATAAAATATGTGAATATGAATATAAATCATGGAATGTTGTGCTAAAGCCTAGTAATATGCATGAGTTCTATCTGGAGTCAACAATATAACCTACTATCTATAGTACTAAATGAAGGTTGTATATATGCACGGATGCCAGACGCCAGAAGCAAGCCATGCCGAAAGCACACGTGCACAGCGCCTCAGCGCCCCAGAGTCAAACTCAGCAGAGGGTGTTGAAAGCGCACGCGCACAGCGCCTCAGCACCCCAGAGTCAAGACGCCAGAAGCAAGCCGTGCCAAAAGTGCACACGCACAGCAATTCAGCTTCCCAGAGTCAAACCCAGCGGCTTCCCAGAGTCAGTAGGTGGCGCCCAAACAACACAACACAACCTGTAAACTAAACTTGAGGTAAAGCGTGCACGCCAGGTTGTATATATGCACGGATGCCAGAGGCCAGAAGCAAGCCATGCACAATACAACCGCCGCCCGAACGCGCACACGCACACCACCGCATTTACAACCTTCGTTTTGTGATGTAGATCTCCAAGCCCGGATCCGCCACCATGGTCACTTCAACACGCAAATCTGCCGCCATCAGCAAACAACTTCTAGCTAACGACACAGCCATAGAAAAACAAAAACGAGACCGCATGGATAAAAACAATGAACGAAGGCGCCTACAACACACTTCTGAACGACCAGAACCAAAGGAGTCATGGCTCCAAAAAGAAACAGCTTTAGTACAAATATATTTATTTAATTTAATGAAAACTTTTCTAGGACGCACCCACCCTCCATGATTTTTCATCCCTCCAAAGATCGGAAGGAACAAAAAATGATTGCCATTCTTGGATTTGCAATTCTTTCGAGAGGTTTGCTGGTATGTGTAGAAGAACACCCAAGTGTATCCTTTAACAAAAGGGCATGACTTAACCGTACAAGAAAAGGAAACAGAACCTTTTCAGCCTTGAACTGAAATGTCTATGTTGGGACATCATTTACATTTTGAAAATTTTAAAATGCATCCAGAATGTTGACCTGGCATAGGAAATAAAATACATTGATGCAAGTAGAAGTTCATACAAAAAAATAAATAAGAGTTCTTAGCTTTACCTTTTTATAACTTTTTTTTTTTTTTTTTTACTTTTTTTTATAACCTGCATTCCCTGGTTATTTTATCTTTGACCAAAGATATACTTTGATGTGGACTGGTGAGAATAAACTAGTCCAGTGTGAATGACCTTTAGTGTGTGCTCATTGATGTACTGGTGTTTCATTCAGCGAATTTCTGCTTGTGCCTGATCCTGATGGGATAGGCTGCAGTTTCACCTTGGCCCTATGCTAGACAAACAATTTCAGAAAATTAAACATGTGCAATGTTGTGAACACGACTGATATGAGTACACGGAAAATACTAACTATTCCTTGCTGGAGATTTGAGTAATGAATGCAGCAGTACTTATTACTTGCCACAAAAAAGAAATTATGTAATAAAAGAAAACATGTTTTGAATTGTATTGACTAAAATCTAAAAAGGTTAAAGACCAGTGTGTCTGGTATTATTTTATGGGTATTATTTTAATTTATTCAAGTGTTTAGTTTTTTTTTTATTACATCATACTGGATTACATGGTCAACAGTTCCTTCTTTCTGTCCAGTCAGGCAATCTATGGAGATGGTTGCTGTTTTACATGTTGTCAGCGAACAGATCTAGAAAATTAGTCTCAGCTCATGGTGTGTTTTGTGAAAATGTTCAAGGAAGGAGGCTGCTGTCATAACTATTTTGGCTTTTCCATAAAATGTTGGATCAAAAAGGTTAGAAAAATAACAACCGTGAAGCAGAAGTGCAATTTGGTAAATTGTAAGGCTAATGTGTACAGAATAGAAGTTAAAAGTACTGAAGAATAAAATGATTTGATGCCAAATTGACAGGAATTACCTCAAAAGAAGAATTGACAGAGATACTAACGTTTAAAGAAGAAGGTCTTTCCTTTAGCAAACATATTTCAGACAGTAACTGAATAAATAAGTTGCCTCTGAATAAGATGGCTACTATGTTGTCATATTTATTGCATGCACTTAAGACATCCCCATGGTGAAAGGTGGCATCATAGCTGCCAAAACTGAAAATGGCAAAGCTGATGATGTCATATTTGTGTAATGTGAAAACAGCATAAAATAATTAATGATGAAAATTAACTTAAAAAAGTCAAAATATTATAAACTCTGAATTATTTGATACAATTGCTACCTTACTGTTTCATTCCATCTAGTGCTGTTAGCTTTGGCTAGTGACAGGTAACTGAGTTTCAAATCTTTCATTATTAAAAGTTTTTCTCCCTAAGTGGATTTCTCATTGCTCCAATTATGAATAATGTGTTTATCATGAATCTATTGTTTAGCCTTCTTCGAACATTTTAGCTATATATTCAGAATTTTATTGTTGCATTTTTTCTTCTTTATTATGTTTAACATTATGATGCAGATGCCATTACAGAGTCATTCTGAAAAGTTTTTACTGCAGTTGCCACGTTTTGGGGCATCTTTGAATACCATAATCATGTTGTCATTTGATTACTATGCCCATTGCTGGTTGTGGGATGTGGAGACCACAGGACATGTTGTCATCACACTCCATTTATATATTTATATAAGATAGTGGTGCTAAGCAATCAGTTTAGGGGAAAGAAGCCCAAATTTGGTTTATGATCTCTGGCTAGATTTAGACTTAGACTATACTTACTGGTTAATGCTCTGGTTTTGGTGTCTTAGGTTTGACTTTTTTGGTTATAGTTCTTCTGTCTTGTCTGACTTCTCCCTTGTCCTTTTCACCA